>NW_026535873.1:0-190000 GCF_028551555.1 Melozone crissalis | reverse complement strand
AGGCGGAGGAGGAGGAGGAGGAGGAAGACGAGGAGGACGACGACGAGGAGGAGGAGGACGAGGAGGACGAGGAAGAGGAGGAGGAGGGGGAGGAGGACAACGAGTAGGAAGAGGAATATGAGGAGGAGGATTACGAGGAGGAGGAGGAGGCGGAGGACGAGGAGGACGAGGACGAGTAGGAGGAGGAGGGCGACGATGACGAGGAGGACGAGGAGGACGAGGAGGACGAGGAGGAGGAGCAATGAGGAGGATGAGGAGGAATACGAGGAGGAGGAGGAGGAGGAGGATGAGGAGGACAAGGAGGACGAGGAGGAAGAGGAGGAGGAGCAGGATAAGGAGGAGGAGGAGGAAGAGGACGAGGAGGATGAGGACGAGTAGGAGGAGGACGAGGAGGAGGTGGAGGAAGACGAGAAGGACGAGGAGAAGGACGAGGAGGTAGAGGCCGAGGACGAGGAGGAGGAGGACGAGGAGGACGAGGAGGAGGAGGACGAGAAGGACGAGGCGGATGAGGAGGAGGAGGACGAAGAGGAGGAGAAGGAGGAGGACGATTTGGAGGAGGAGGAGGAGGAGGAGGAGGAGCAGGAGGAGGAGGAGGTGGAGGAGGAGAAGTAGGACGAGGACGAGCAGGAGGAGGACGAGGAGGAAGAGGAGAAGGACGACGACGAGGAGGAGGAGGACGAGGAGAACGAGGAGGAGGAGGACGAGGAGGAGGACAGGAGGCGGAGGACGAGGAGGAGGAGGATGAGGACGAGGACGAGGATGAAGACGAGGAGGAGGTCCAGGAGGAGAAGGAGGAGGACCCGGAGGAGGAGCATGAGGAGGACGAGGAGGAATATGAGGAGGAGGAGGAAGAGGACGACGACGAAGAGGAGGAGGACAAGGAGGAGGAGGACGAGGAGGACGAGGAGGAGGAGGACGAGGTGGGCGAGTACGAGGAGGAAGATGACGAGGAGGAGGCGGACGAGGAGGGGGACGAGGAGGACGATGAGGACGACGAGGAGGAGGAGGACGAGGAGGAGGTGGAGGGGGACGACGAGTACGAGGAGGACGAGGACGAGGAGGAGGAGGACGAGGAGGTGGAGGAGGAGGATGAGGAGGACGAGGAGGACGAGGTGCAGGAGGACGAGGAGGAGGAGGAGGAATACAAGGAGGAGGAGGCGGACGAGGAGGACGAGGAGGAGGAGGAGGACAAGTATGACCAGGAGGACGAGGAGGACGAGGACGAGGAGAACGAGGACGAGGAGGACGCGGAGGAGGAGGACGAGGAGGACGAGGAGGAGGAGGACTACGAGGAGGACGAGTAGGAGGAAGTAGACGAGGAGGACGAGGATGAGGAAGAGGAGGACGATGAGCACAAGGAAGAGGAGGAGGAGGAGGACGACGAGGAGGAGGAGGAGGAGGACGATGACGAGGAGGAGGAGGAGGACGAGGAGGAGAAGGAGGAGGAGGAAAAAGAGGAGGAGGAGGAGTGTGAGGAGGAGTACGAGGAGGTGGAGGACGAGGAGGAGGACTACGAGGAGGAGGAGGGCGAGGAGGAGGAGGACGAGGAGGACGACTACAAGGAGGACGAGGACGAGCAGGTGGTGGACGAGGAGGAGGAGGCGGAGGACGAGGAGGCCGAGGAAGACGAGGAGGAGGAGGAGGAGGAGCACGAGGAGGAGAAGGAGGAGCACGAGCGGGAGAAGGAGCAATACCAGGAGGAGGAGGAGGAGGACGAGGAGGAGGAGGAGGAGGAGGAGGACGAGAAGGAGGGGCAGGAGGATGAGGATGAGGAGGAGGACGAGGAGGACGAGGTGGACGAGGATGAGGAGGACGAGGACGAGGAGGAGGAGGAGGACGAGGAGGACGAGGAGGAGGGGGAGGAGCACGAGGAGGAGGAGGAGGAATACGAGGAGGAGGAGGACAAGGAAGAGGAGGAGGCGGAGGTGGAGGACGATGACGAGGAGGAGGAGGAGGACGAGAAGCAGGACGAGGAGGAGTACGAGGAGGAGTACGCGTAGGTGGAGGACGAGGAGGAGGAGTACGAGGAGGACGAGGACAAGCAGGAGGAGCAGGAGGAGGAGGAGGAGGAATACAAGGGGGAGGAGGAGGACGAGGAGGATGAGGAGGACGAGGAGGACGAGGATGACCAGCAGGAGGAGAGGGATGACGAGGAGGACGAGGAGGAGGAGGACGAGGAGGACGAAGAGGAGGAGGAGGAGCACGAGGAGGAGGAGGAGGAATACGAGGAGGAGCAGGAGGCGGACAAGGAGGAGGAGGAGGAGGAGGAGGAGGTGGAGGATGACGAGGAGGAGGAAGTGGAGGACAGGGAAGAGAAGGAAGAGGACGAGGAGGAGGAGGAGGAGAACGATGAGGAGGAGTAGGTGGAGAAGGAGGAGGTGGAGGAGGAGGCGGAGGACGTGAAGGAGGAGGAGGAGGAGGTGGAGGAGGAGGAGGAGGTGGGGGAGGAGGAGGAGGAGGAGGAGGAAGTCAAGGAGGAGGAGGAGGAGGAGGACGAGGACGAGGATTACGAGGAGGAGGAGGAGGAGGAGGGGGACGACGACGAGGATTACGAGGAGGAGAAGGACGAGGACGAGGAGGACGAGGAGGACGAGGAGGACGAGGAGGAGTTGGACGAGGAGGATGAGGAGGACGAGGAGGACGAGGAGGGGGAGGAGGACAACGAGGAGGAGGAGGAATATGAGGAGGAGGACGAGGAGGAGGAGGAGGAGGAGGAGGAGGACGAGGAGGAGGAGGAGGAGGAGGAGGTGGAGGATGAGATCAAGGAGGACGAGGAGGATAAATACGAGGAGGATGAGGAGTAGGAGGACGAGGAGGATGATGAGGAGGAGGACGAGGAGGCGGAGGACGAGGAGGAGGAGGATGAGGAGGACGAGGAGGAGGAGGAATATGAGGAGGAGGAGGAGGAGGATGAGAACGAGGAGCAGGAGGAGGAGGAGAAGGAGAACGAGGAGGAAGAGTAGGAGGACGATGAGGAGGATTAGGAGGAGGAGGAGGTGGAGGAGGAGGACGAGGAAGAGGAGGAGGACGGGGAGGACGAGGAGGACGAGGAGGACTAGGAGGAGGAGGAGGAGGAGGAGGAGGACGAGGACGAGGAGGAGAAGGACGAGGAGGACTAGGAGGAGAAGAAGGAGGATGAGGAGGAGGAGGAGGAGGATGAGGTCAAGGAGGACGAGGAGGACGAGGAGGAGGAGGAGGAGGACGAGGACGAGAAGCAGGAGGACGAGGAGGACGAGGAGGAGAAGAAGGAGGAGGAGGACGAGGAGGACGAGGAGGCAGACGAAGAGGAGTAGGAGGAGGAGAACGAGGAGGAGGACGAGGAGGACGAGGAGGGGGAGGATGACGAGGAGGAGGAGGAGGAGTACGAGGAAGAGAAGGAGGAGCACAAGGAGGAAAAGGTGGAATACGAGGAGGAGGAGGACGAGGAGGAGGAGGACGAGTAGGACGAAGAGGACGTGCAGGAAGAGAATGATCAGGAGGAGGAGAGGGATGACGAGGAGGACCATGAGGATGAGGAGGACGCGGAGGACGAGGAGGAGGAGGAGGAGGAGAAGGAGGAGGAGGACGAGGAAGAGGAGGGGGAGGAGAACGAGGAGGAGGACGACGAGGAGGATGAGGATGAGGAGGACGAGGAGGAGGAGGAGGACGACGAGGAGGACGAGGATGAGGAGGACGAGGAGGAGGAGGAGGAGGACGAGGAGGACGAAAATCAGGACGAGGAGCACGAGGAGGAGGAGGGGGAGGAGGACGAGGAGGCGAAGGAGGAGGAGGAGGACGAGGAGGAGGCGGACGAAGAGGCAGAAGGCGAGGAGGAGGAGGAGGAGGAGGACGATGAGGAGTTGGACGAGGAGGAGGAGGAGGAGGACGAGGAGGAGGAGGATGAGGAGGATGAGGAGGGTGAGGAGGAGGATGAGGAGGAGGACGAGGAGGATGAGGAGGATGAGGAGGGGGAGGAGGGGGAGGATGAGGACGACGAGGAGGAGGAGGAATATGAGGAGGAGGAGCAGGTGGTCGAGGGGGAGGATGAGGTGGACGAGGAGGAAGAGAAGGACGAGGAGGACGAGGAGGAGGAGGAGGATGAGGAGGAGCTGGCGGACGAGGAGGAGGAGGAGGAGGAGAACTAGGAGGAGGAGGACGAGGAGGATATGTACGAGGATGATGAGGAGGAGGAGGAGGAGGAGGACGACGACGAATTGGAGGAGGAGGACAATGAGGACGAGACGGACGAAGACGAGGGTGTCGAGGATGAGGAGGAGGAGGACGAGGACGAGGAGGACGAGAAGGACGAGGAGGAGGAGGAGGACGAGGATGACGAGGAGGAGGAAAAGCAGGACGAGGCGCACGAGGAGGAGGAGGAGGAGGAGGACGAGGGGGAGGAGGCGGAGGACGAGGAGGAGGAGGAGGAGGCTTAGGAAAAGGAGGACGAGGAGAACGAGGCGGAGGCCGACGAAGAGGAGGAGGACGAGGAGGGAGGAGGAGGAGGACGAGGAGGAGGAGGAGGAGGAGGACGACGACAAGGAGGATGAGGAGGAAGAATACGAGGAGGATGAGGAGTAGGAGGATGAGGAGGAGGACGAGGAGGAGGAGGAGGAGGACGAGTACGAGGAGGACGAGAAGAAGGAGGAGTACGAGGAGGACGAGGAGGAGGAGGACGAGGAGGAGGAGGAGGAGGACGAGGAGGAGGAGGAGGAGGATGACGAGTAGGAGGAGGAGGAGGAGGACGAGGAGGACGAGGAGGACGAGGAGGAGGAGATGGAGGAGAAGGACGAGGAGGCGGAGGAGGAGGAGAACGAGGAGGAGGATGACGAGGAGGACGAGGATGAGGAGGACGAGGAGGAGGCGGAGGAGGATGACGAAGTGTGGTAGGACGACGACGAGAACGAAGCGGACGAGGACGAGGAGGACGAGGAGGAGGAGGACGAGGAGGAGGAGTAAAAGGTGGAGGCGGACGAAGAAGAGGAGGATAAGAAGGAGGAGAAGGAAGACGTGGAAGAGGAGGAGGAGGAGGAGGAGGAGAACACGGGGGACGAGGAGGAAGAATACGAGGAGGAGGAGGAGTAGAAGGATGAGGAGGAGGACGAGGAGGACGACGAGGACGAGGAGGAGGAGGAGGGGGAGGAGGACGACGAGAAGGAGGAGGAATATGAGGAGGAGGAGGATGATGAGGAGGAGGACGAGGAGGACGAGGACGAGCAGGAGGAGGAGGACGGGGAGGACGATAAGGATGAGGAGGACGAGGACGAGGAGGACGAGGAGTACGAGGAGGAGGAGGACGAGGAGGACGAGGAGGAGGAGAAGGAGGAGGAGGACGAGGAGGAGGAGAACGAGGAGGAGGAGGACGAGGAGGACGAGGAGGACAAGAAGGAGGAGGAGGACGAGGGGGAGGAGGAGGAGGAGGAGGTTGACGATTAGGAAGAGGAGGAGGAGGAGGACGAGGACGAGGAGGACAAGGAGGTGGAGATGGATGAGAAGGACGAGGAGGAGGAGGAGGAGGAGGAGAACGAGGAGGAGGAGGAGGAGGAGGAGGAGGATGACGAAGTGTGGTAGGACGACGACGAGGACGAGGCGGACGAGGACGAGGAGGACGAGGAGGAGGAGGACGAGGAGGACGAGGAGCACGAACAGGACGAGAGGGACGAGGATGAGGACGAGGGGGACGAGGAGGAGGAGAAAGACGAGGAGGACGAGGAGGAGGAAAAATAGGACGAGGAGCACGAGGAGGAGGAGGAGGAGGAGGACGAGGAGGCGAAGGCGGAGGAGCAGGACGAGGAGTAGGCGGATGAGGAGGAGGCCAACGAGGAGGAGGAGGAAGAGAACGAGGAGGAGGAGGACGAGGAGGACAAGGACAAAGAGGACGAGGAGGAGGAGAAGGAGGAGGAGGAGGACGAAGTGGAGGAGGAGGACAACAAGGACGAGGCGTACGAGGACAAGGAGGACGAGGAGGAGGAGGAGGAGGACGAGGACGAGGAGGATGAGAAGGACGAGAAGGAGGACGAGGAGTACGAGGAGGACGAGAACGAGGAGGAGGACGAGGAGGAAGAGGAGGAGGAGGAAGACGAGGAGGACGAGGAGAAGGAAAAGGAGGATGAAGAGCACGAGGAGGAGGAGGAGGAGGACGAGGAGGACGAGGAAAAGGAGGAGGCGGACGAAGAGGAGGAGGACAAGGAGGAGGAGGAGGAAGACGAGGAGGAGGGGGAGGAGGAGGAGGACGAGGAGGACGAGGGGGAGGAAAAGGAGGATGAGGAGCACGAGGAGGAGGAGGAGCAAGAGGACGAGGAGGAGGAGGAGGACGAGGGGGAGCAGGAGGAGCACGAGGAGGAGGAGGAGGTGGAGGATGATGAGGACAAGGAGGAAGAATACGAGGAGGATGAGGAGTAGGCGGACGAGGAGGATGATGAGGAGGAGGAGGAGGACAACGAGGAGGAGGAGGAGGAATATGAGGAGGAGGAGGAAGGGATTGAGAACGAGGAGCAGGACGAGGAGGATGAGAACGAGGAGGAAGAGGAGGAGGACGATGAGGCGGAGTAGGAGGAGAAACAGGAGGTGGAGGAAGAGGAGGAGGAGGTGAAGGCGGAGGAGGGGGACGAGGAGGAGGAGGAGGAGGACGGGGATGACGAGGAGGACGAGGAGGAGGATGAGGAGGGGGAGGAAGCGGAGGACAAGGAGGAGGAGGAGGAGAAGGATGATGAGGAGGAGGATGAGGAGGAGGACGGGGAGGACGAGGAGGAGGAGAGGGAGGATAAGGAGCACGAGGAGGAGAAGGAGGAGGAGGAGACGGATGAATACGATGAGGACAAGGAGGAGGAGGAGGAAGACGAGGAGGAGGAGGAGGAGGAAGAGGAGGAGGAGGAGGAGGAGGAAGAGGAGGAGGAAAAGGAGGACGAGGTGGAAGAATACGAGGAGGATGACGAGGAGGAGGACGAGGAGGAGGGGAACGAGGAGGAGGAGGACGAGAAGGAGGAGGAGGACGAGGAGGGCCAGGAGGAGGAGGAGGAAGACGAGGAGGACGAGGAGGAGGACGAGGGGGAGGAGGAGGAGGACGAGGAGGAGGAGGAGGGGGAGGAGGAGGACGAGTAGGAGGAGGAGGAGGAGGAGGAGGAGGACGAGGACGAGGAAGAGGAGGAGGAGGACGAGAAGGACAAGGAGGACGAGAGGGACGAGGAGGAGGACGAGGGGGACGAGGAGGAGGAGGAAGACGAGGAGGACGAGGAGGTGGAAAAAGAGGATGAGGAGCACGAGGAGGAGGAGGAGGAGGAGGACGAGGAGGCGAAGGAGGAGGAGTAGGACGAGGAGGAGGAGGACGAGGAGGACGAGGAGAACGAGGAGGAGGCGGACGACGAGGGGGATGGCGAGGAGGAGGAGGAGGAGGACGAGGAAGAGGAGGAGGAGGAGGAGGAGGAGGTGGACAAGGAGGAGGAGAGGGAGGAGGAGGACGAGGAGGAGGAGGACGATGAGGAGGAGGAGGCGGACGAGGAGGATGAGGAAGAGTTCGAGGAGGAGGAGGAAGAGGAGGACGAGGACAAAAAGGACAAGGAGGAGGAGAAGGAGGAGGAGGAGGACGAAGTGGAGGAGGAGGACGACGCGGAGTACGAGGTGGACGAGAACGAGGAGGAGGACGAGGAGGACGAGGCGGAGGAAATGGAGGATGAGGAGCAGGAGGAGGAGGACAAGGAGGACGAGGAGGAGGAGGAAAAGGAGGAGGCGGACGAAGAGGAGGAGCACAAGGAGGAGGAGGAGGAAGACGAGGAGGAGGAGGAGGAGGAGGAGGACAAGGAGGACGAGGAGGAAGAATAGGAGGAGGATGAGGAGTAGAAGGAAGAGGAGGACGAGGAGGACGAGGAGGAGGAGGAGGACGCGGAGAAGGAGGAGGAGGACTAGGAGGAGGAAGAATACGAGGAGGATGAGGAGTAGGAGGACGAGGAGGAGGAGGAGGAGGAATATGAGGAGGAGGAGGAGGAGGTTGAGAACGAGGTGCAGGTGGAAGAGGAGGAGGACGAGGACGAGGAGGACGAGGAGGAGGATGACCAGGAGGAGGACAGGGATGAGGAGGAGGACGAGGAGGATGACGAGGAGGAGGATGAGGAAGAGGAGGAGGCCGGGGAGGACGAGGAGGAGGATAAGGAGGAGGATGAGGAGAAGGACAAGGAGGACGAGGAGGACGAGGAGGAGGAGGAGGAAGAGGATGACCAGGAGGAGGAGAGGGATGAGGAGGAGGACGAGGGGACGAGGAGGACGAGGAGGAGGAGGATGAGGAGGACGAGGAGGAGGAGAAGGAGGAGGAGGACGAGGAGGAGGAGAACGAGGAGGAGGAGGACGAGGAGGACGAGGAGGACGAGAAGGAGGAGGAGGACGAGGACGACGAGGAGGAGGAGGACGACGAGGAGGACGAGGAGGAGTACGAGGGGGAGGAGGAGGAGGACGAGGAGGAGGAGATGGAGGAGAAGGACGAGAAGGAGGAGGAGGAGGAGGAGAACGAGGAGGAGGAGGACGAGGAGGACGAGGACGAAGAGGACGAGGAGGAGGAGGAGGAGGAGGATGAAGTGTGGTAGGACGACGACGAGGACGAGGCGGACGAGGACGAGGAGGACGAGGAGGACGAGGAGGAGGAGGACGAGGAGGACGAGGAGGACGAGAGGGACGAGGATGAGGACGAGGGGGACGAGGAGGAGGACGAGGACGAGGAGGACGAGGAGGAGGAAAAAAAGGACGAGGAGCACGAGGAGGAGGAGGAGGAGGAGGAGATCGAGGAGGCGAAGGAGGAGGAGCAGGACGAGGAGGAAGAGGACGAGGAGGAGGCGGACGAAGAGGGGGAAGGCGAGGAGGAGGAGGAGGAGGACGAGGGGGAGGAGGAGGAGGAGGACAAGGAGGACGAGGATGAGGAAGCCCAGGAGGATGAGGAGTAGGAGGACAAGGAGGTGGACGACGAGGTGGAGGACAAGGAGGAGGAGGAGGAGGAGGAGGATGAGGAGGAGGACGAGGAGGACGAGGAGGAGGAGAGGGAGGAGGAGGACGAGGAGGAGGAGGACGATGAGGAGGACGACGAGGAGGACGAGGAGGAGGAAGAAGAGGACGAGGAGGAGGAGGATGAGGAGGACGAGGACAAGGAGGACGAGGAGGAGGAGAAGGACGAGGAGGATGACGAAGTGGAGGAGGAGGACGACGAGGACGTGGCATACGAGGACGAGGAGGAGGAGGAGGAGGAGGAGGAGGACGAGGACAAGGAGGATGAGAAGGACGAGGAGGACGAGAACTACGAGGAGGACGAGAACCAGGAGGAGGACGAGGAGGACTAGGAGGACGAGGAGGAGGAGGAAGACGAGGAGGACGAGGAGAAGGAAAAGGAGGATGAGGAGGACGAGGAGGAGGAGGAGGACGAGGAGGAGGAGGATGAGGAGGAGGAGGAAGAGGAGGAGGACGAGGAGGACGACGAGGACGAGGAGCAGGATAAGGAGGGGGTGGAGGACGACGAGAAGGAGGAGGAATATGAGGAGGAGGAGTATGATGAGGAGGAGGATGAGGAGGAGGAGGACCAGGAGGACGAGGAGGACGAGGAGGAGGAGCACGAGGAGGATGAGGAGGAATACGAGGAGGAGGAGGAGGAGGAGGACGAGGGGGACGATGAGGAGGAGGAGGACGAGGATGATTAGGAGGAGGAGAGGGAGGAGGAGGAGGAGGAGGAGGACGAGGAGGACGCGGAGGAGGAGGACGAGGAGGACGAGGAGGAGGAGAAGGAGGGGGAGGACGAGGAGGACGAGGAGGAGGAGGAAGACGAGGAGGACGAGGGGGAGGAAAAGGAGGATGAGGAGCACGAGGAGGAGGAGGAGGAAGAGGACGAGGAGGAGGAGGAGGAGGATGATGAGGACAAGGAGGACGAGGAGTACGAGGAGGAGGCGGACGAAGAGGAGGAGGAGGAGGTGGAGGAGGTGAAGGACGAGGAGGAGGAGAAGGAGAAGGAGGAGGACAAGTAGGACGAGGAGGAAAAATACGAGGAGGATGAGGAGTAGGCGGACGAGGCGGATGATGAGGAGGAGGAGGAGGACGACGAGGAGGAGAAGGAGGAATATGAGGAGGGGGAGGAGGAGGTTGAGAACGAGGAGCAGGAGGAGGAGGAGGAGAACGAGGAGGAAGAGGAGGAGGACGATGAGGAGGAGTAGGACCAGAAAGAGGAGGTTGAGGAAGAGGAGGAGGAAGTGAAGGCGGAGGAGGGGGACGATGAGGACGTGGAGGAGGACGAGGGGGAGGAGGAGGAGGACGCGGAGGATGACGAGGACCAGGAGGAGGACGAGGACGAGGAGGAGGAGGAGGACGAAGAGGAGGACGAGGAGGAGGAGGAGGAGGAGGAGGAGGAGGACGAGGAAGATGAGGAGGAGGACGAGGAGGAGGAGAGGGAGGATGAGGAGCACGAGGAAGAGGAAGAGGAGGAGGACGAGGAGGAGGAGGAGGGGGAGGCGGACGAAGAGGAGGAGGACAAGGAGGAGGCGGAGGAAGACGAGGAGGAGGAGGAGGAGGAAGAGGAGGAGGACAAGGAGGACGAGGAGGAAGAATACGAGGAGGATGAGGAGGAGGAGGACGAGGAGGAGGACAACGAGGAGGAGGAGGACGAGGAGGACGAGGAGGAGGAGAAGGAGGAGGTGGACGAGGAGGACAAGGAGGAGGAGGAAGACAAGGAGGACGTGGAGGAGGACGAGGGGGAGGAGGAGGAGGACGAGGAGGAGCAGGAGGAGGAGGAGGAGGACGAGGAGGATGAGGACGAGGAGGAGGAGGAGGAGGAGGACGAGGAGGACGAGGAAGAGGAGAAGGAGGAGGAGGAGAAGGAGAAGGAGGAGGAGGAGGACGAGGAGGACGAGGACGAGAAGGACGAGGAGGAGGAGGAGGAGGAGGAGGAAGAGGACGAAGTGTGGTAGGACAACTTCGAAGACGAGGCGGACGAGGACGAGGAGGACGAGAGGGACGAGGAGGAGGACGAGGGGGACGAGGAGGAGGAGGAGGACGAGGAGTACAAGGAGGAGGAGGAAGACGAGGAGGACGAGGAGGAGGAAAAAGAGGACGAGGAGCACGAGGAGGAGGAGGAGGAGCAGGACGAGGAGGAGGAGTACGAGGAGGGGGACAAGGAGGACGAGGAGAACGAGGTGGAGGGGAGGGAGGATGAGGAGGACGAGGAGGAGGAGGAGGAGGAGGACGATGAGGAGGAGGAGGAATATGAGGTGGAGGAGGATGAGGAGGAGGAGGACGAGGAGGAGGAGGACAAGGAGGAGGAGGAGGAGGAGGAGGATGAGGAGGAGGAGGATGAGGAAGATGAATACGAGGAGGACGAGGATGAGCAGGAGGAAGAGGACGAGGAGGACGGGGAGGACGAGGAAGACGAGGAGGACGAGGAGGAGGAGAAGGAGGAGGAGGACTAGGAGGAGGAGAACGAGGAGGAGGAGGAGGACGAGGACGAGGAGGACAAGGAGGAGGAGGACGAGGAGGGGGACGAGGAGGAGGACGAGCAGGATGAGGAGGAGGAGGAGGAGGAGGAGGAGGACGAGGACGAGGACAAGGATTAGGACGAGGACGAGGAGGAGGAGTAGGAGGAGGAGGACGAGGAGGAGGAGGAGGACGACGAGGACGAGGACGAGGACGTGGATGAGGATGAGGAGGACGAGGAGGACGAGGATGATTATATGCGCATCTTTGTTCACTAGGGCCAGATCTGGCTGTCTGGTCCTCGTGGGAGCCTTTGGGGCACTGTGACCCCTTCCGATGTTACTCCTGTCGCCTCTCTTGGCCCACTCCCAGTCGTTGGTGTTGGAATCCATATTTTTAGAGGATTTTTAAGAAATGGTTAAAAAAAGATGTGTAGGCCTTAGATTGGAGTTTTTTTAGCATTGCAGAAATTTTTCCCATGCAAGCAGAAAAGTTTCCCAAGCAGTAGACGTGACAAATAACAATAGGCCTCTCTAGAATTGGCTTTAGGATGGCAACAAGGATTTTTAGTGTATATCTTCAGAAGATTAGCGTGAATAGAACTCTGTTCCTTGTCTCTTATGAACTAGTCTTTGTTTTTGCTACCATTACGTATGCTTTATAAGATTGGATAGAATGCTTGTCAATATGTGTTTTCTGTGTGTGATTGGCTGAAAATGTAGACTGAGATGATTTTATGTATTGCTGTATGAGCCCTCCTGGAGGAGACATTTTGGGGTGGATCAGTGAGCTGTCATGTCTCCATTTTGTATTCTGAGACTGATGTGCTGGAAATAAAAGCAAAAATCTCTTCACTGGTCTGTTTACAATGTTATCCATATTTGGATATTTTGCCGCGGCCTAGTGGGTTCCTTTTTAACGACGTGGGTTCCTGACACAATTGGACTTATATCTACCCATCCCTCAACAAATGGTGCCTGCCGTGTGAGGAATACCCCGTCCGAGGACGTAGAATAGAAGGAAAAACAAAAATCGTGGATGTACCAGCTGCGGGGACCCAAGTGTTATCAAGGAGGACACTGTATCATCTCTCCCGCTGAAGCCAAGGAAATTGTAAGTAACTATCTCGGGAGAGCGCTTGGGTGACGTTGGAGTAAATATAGAGAAAAAGAAAATTATTAAAAGAACACAAAAATGGGAACGAATTTATCAAAAGTTGAATGGGATTTTTTTCATCAATTAGAGACAATGTTACAAGAGAAAGGTCACTCTGAAATTTCAAAAACGGAGCTTAAAAATTTACTTGTCTGGGTTAAGGCGAATACGCAAGATTTAGACTTACAGTCTGCTTTTACTTTTCATTTTTGGGATCAGATAAACTGGAGAATCTATAATCTAGTCTCTCTCAAAAAAGATGAAAGCTTAAGAGAACTTATGCCGATTTGTAAAGCTCTGTTGGAGTGTTTTAAACAAACTGATAATAATAAGATCAACTTTGCCTCAGAAAACAAAGCTTCTGGCTCTGTCTCTTTAAATTCCAGTAAACCAGAGACTGTGTGTGTATCTGAGAATGTAACAAGTGTTGTTTCAAATGGTGACACTATTGCTTTGAACTCTGTTGAAAAAAATCCTCCTTCTCTCTCTCTGGGAAAAAATGAGACTCTTTTGGACTTTTCTTCGTGTTGTTCTGTTAATGTAAAAATATGTGACTCTTGTAAGGGGGATGGGAAAATATGTGTAGAAAATGCAAATGAAAAAGTGTCTGTACCTTCTAAAATTGTTTGTGCAGGGACATTGAAGTCTTCTATGCCTGAGATGGAAGCTGAGATTGTCACTTCCACTCGGGAAATTGTGGTTCTGGGGAACTCTTTTTCAGTTAAGCAAAAACATGGTTTTTCTGGTGTTTGTCAATCCATAGATACAGAGAAAGAAAAATTGGCTTTAAGGGTGGAATCCTTTGAAAGGATGGATAACTCTCAAAACCCTGAAAAAACATGGGTTGAGTTTTTAAAATGTCAGGATCCTAATTCTTGTATTTTAAAACAAAATCATGTAAGTTTAAAACCTGGATTTGGGGACTCCCCAGCTGAATTTTTCTTGGCAGGGAGACAATGTGAAACTTGTAGTAAAGTATCGAACTCAAGGTTAAATGGCACTGTTCCCAGAAGAAAGGGACACGCCTCTGTCCCGGCCCCTTTGGGTCGGGCTTCAGAGGAGGCGTGTTGTTATGGCCGAGTTCCCAGAACTGGCCGAGTTCCCGGAGTTGGCAGAACTCCTGGACAAGAGTACAGTGTCCCTGTCAGGAATTTGGATTTGGGCAGAAGGCCTGGAAGGTTTGGATTTAGTGATTTTTCAGAATCAGAAAATATATTGGTTAGAAGTAAAGGTCAACCTGTCATTGATCGAAGTGACAATTTTGATTTTCCATTAAATTTACCTGATTGGTCATACATTAATCGGAAACTAGAAAAAGATTCGGATTTAAAGGAACAATATCTTGCTTTACCAGTAAAATATGGAAGAAATTATAGAAATCCAAAATATGAAAGACTTGATCATCATGATATAAAGGAGTTGCGACAGGCTTTGAAAGAGAGTGGATTTTCTTCTCCCTATTTTAACAGTGTGTTGAAAAATACTTTTAACTCTTATGATTTAGTTCCTGCTGATTGCAGGAATGTGGCCTCTCTGATCTTAACCAATTCACAGTACCTACTATGGGAATTACAATGGAAAAAACTACTCAACAAGTTGGTTGAAGGATATGCAAATACTGATTATGCTAATCTAGATGTTGCTCAATTAGCTGGTGATTCACCTTACAATAGGCCTGAAAATCAAGCAGCTGAACTGCCTCGGCCTGTGTTAACAGACATTAAGGATGCTGCTAGAAAGGCCTTGCTTTCACTTGAGCCCCCTGGCTCACATTTGAATTCTTATCCACTGATCAGACAAGGTGAAACTGAATCTTGTGGTTCTTTTTTGGATAGATTAACTCAAGCAGTTGAAAGACAATGTCCAGATGAACAAGCCCGCTCTTATATCATTCAAAATCTTGCTTCTGTAAATGCTAATAATGAATGTAGAAAAATTATTTTAGCTTTGCCTGATCAGCCTCCAACAATTACACAGATGCTAACAGCTTGCAGTAGACTTATGGGTTCACAAAATGCTGCAAATTCACAGGTCAATGCTTTGGAAAAAACACTGGAACATAATTTGACACAACGAATGGATAAAATTGAAAAGCTTTTAGAAAAACAAGAAAAACGTTGGGGAAATTCTGTTAATGCTGTACAAGTAGATCCTAATAAAAAGCCTGTCTGCAACAGCGCGTTCCACCGCGCTCAGACACAAATTGTGGTACCCACTGGCAATGGGTGAATACTCTCACTGGGCTGGTCATGTCACGAAAAGATTGTCATATGTAAAGATTCCAATCAAAGTGACTTTCTACCTATCATAGGATGTGATTGTCATGATGTATATGATCTGCTAATGTCTTGTTGTAAAAGTTTTGTCCTCAGTTCACAGAAATTTCCAGGATTCAAGATTATACTACTACATGGATGATCTGCTCATCACAGCTTCGACACAGAAAGAGATGCAGCAAACCTGTGCTGGTGTTGGGACTGAAATCCAAAAGGCTGGACTTGACATTTCTACAACTAAACCTCAAGGATGCAACAAAGATCCAAGGCTGAGACATCATCTCTTCAAAGAAGACTATCAACTCTTCAAAGAAGACAACCTCATCACTGGACTTTGACTGTGGTTTGAGTTTTCAGCTTTTCCATCAACCTCTTAATTTGGTCACAGATTTTGCTTATGTTGCTAATGTTAATGTTCAATTTTAAAGCATGTTAGTAATGAGGCTTTACATCGTTGGCTTTCCTGTCTTTTTATAACTTTGCAATATTAAAATATGGAACTTTGCAATATTAAAATATGGAACTAATCCATATTTTGTTTCTCACATTAGGGCGCATTCTTCACTTCCTGGATTTTTAGTGGAAGGAAATGCAAGAGCGGACAAGTTGACAATGGTCATTTCTAACACATTACCAAACATTTTTGAACAAGCAAAATTGAGTCATGCCTTTTTCCACCAAAATGCACAAGCACTCATGCGAATGTTCCAAATCAATAAAAGTCAAGCTAAAGCTATCATTCATACTTGCCCTGACTGTCAATTGGTACAACCTCCTGTTTCTACAGGAGCAATCAACCCCCGAGGCTTACAAAGCCTACAGTTGTGGCAAACAGATGTTACTAAATATCCTTCTTTTGGTAAATTTAAAAATATTCATGTTTCCATAGACACATTCTCTGGTGCAGTTTTTGCTTCCCTTCACACAGGTGAAACTGGCAGCCATGCCTGTCATCATTTCCTGCAAGCTTTTGCTTCCTTGGGTGTACCCCAAGAAGTAAAAACTGACAACGGTCCCGCATACATATCTCAAAAATTTGCCACATTTTTAAATGAATGGGGTGTTCAACACATTTTTGGTATTCCCCACTCTCCCACAAGCCAAGCAATCATTGAAAGAACACATCAAACCCTAAAATGCATATTAGATCAACAGAGAGGGGGAACGGAGATCACCCCACAGATGAGACTGAATAAGGCTCTGTACGTTTTTCAAGTGAAGGTCCATTTTGATTAATAATTTGGGGAAAGGGTATGCTTTTGTCTCCACAGGTGCTGGAATCAAGTGGGTTCCTGCCAAAAACGTCAAACCATATCGCACTTCAGAACCTGTTGTCGAGCCCAGAACCGAGGAAGCAAGTACGCAGACGTGAACCGAATCGAAGGATCCCGGGTCTCGCCTGACGCCTCTTGTGCCTGACGTTCTTTGTGCATCGGTGGAACCCATGAACTCTGATTTTGTGCCAATGTTATTTATGAGTATGCTAACTGAATGCTGAATGTTTGTTAAACAAAACTAATTTTTGACTGAAAACTTAGGTTATTGTTTTTGTTTAGAAAGAATTCTGCCAAAACTTAAATCTTGAAAGAGATGGGGCAAAATCAAATGGTATACTTGTTTTGTTTGATTTTAATTGGTTTTTGTCGTGCAGATTTACCTGTGGATCAACCGAAAACGAATGTTTGGGTGACCTTAGCCAAGGCTGCCGGATCGGATACTATATGTTTGTCTAATTCGGAACCAGAAAAGCCTTTTTCAACCTGTTTGGTTGGTGTGCCAGTGAAAGAGTTGCCTTTGGTCAAAAAACAATCTAATGGTAAACCAGGTGGAATTGACAATGGAAACCGTCCTTCCTTCAATTGGAACATTTGGTCCAAAAAACTTCTTAGGGCAGCATCTGAATCTCAAGAATTGGAAATACTTGATTCTTTGACCATGGATTTTTGTTTTACTTTCATGACTCGTGCCTGGCGAAAAGGTGATCCCTCAAAGTTCAGTGTTACTCCTCATTATTTTGCATATAAAAATTTGAGGTTTTGGTGTAAGGTTTCAAACAGTTGGGATGTGGTTCCAGAAACGGATCAATATCCACGGCAATTGCTGAAAGGGTATTGGTTCATTTGCGGAGACAGAGCTTGGCAAGGCATTCCAGCTCACCTTGAAGGTGGCCCTTGTACCATTGGTATGCTCACCATAATTGCTCCCACTGCCAAAGTAGTGATGAAAAAGAAACAAAGGAGAACGAGAGCTGTTCCTCATTATGATGAGAACTGTCAGAGTGATTTTATGCCTTGGAATGCCGCCAGAAGGGTTTCAGCAGGTATATTCTTACCCCAATTGGCTTCAGCAGTGGCATTGAGACAATTAGATTGGGTTGGATGTTGGCTGAGCAAACAAGCTAATGCCACATCCTCCGCAATCAGTGATATGTTGACCAATGTTGATAGTATTAAACATGCTACTCTTCAAAACAGAGCAGCCATTGATTTTCTTTTACTGGCACAAGGACATGGTTGTGAGGAATTTGAAGGATTGTGTTGTATGAATTTGTCTGATCATTCTGAATCCATTCATAAAAGCATTCAAAAATTAAAGGATCTGACAGCCCAAATTAAAGAAGATGGAGGTTCCTGGTTGGATGATTTGTTTCAAAATTGGAGTTTTGCACCTTGGCTAAGGCAACTTTGCAAGATAGGTCTTTACTTATTAGGTGTTCTAATACTGATATTGATAGTGGTACCTTGTATACTCTGTTGTGTTCGGCGAATGATGAACAAAACAGTCTGAGAAGTTTTTGTCATTCAAGCAGGAGAATTAGGAAGTAGAAGCACGGAGAGTGTACGAAATCTCACGAAAGCAGTAGATGAAAGTATTGACATGAATGAAGGTTTTGAATTAAGGCCTTGGAATCGACCAGAGTTTTTCGAACGATAACTTGTGACTGTTGCCGAACGTGAATCATATCTCTTTCAAGAATTAGGTTTTCATAGTATTAAGTTGCTGTGCCGTAATATATCAATACTTCAGTTTAGCGAAAATAGGTCTTCAACAGATAATAAGCAGAAATTTTGCAATAGAGCTATGAAACGCAAGTAGCAAGTGACAAGAAAATGAAAGCTTCTGAGTCAAACAGAGAGGAGGAAATGTTGGAATCAATAAGGTCAGAGGATTTTTAAGAAATGGTAAAAAAAAAGGTATGTAAGCCTTAGATTGGAGTTTTGTTAGCATTGCAGAAAAGTTTCCCATGCAAGCAGAAAAGTTTCCCAAGCAGTAGACGTGACAAATAACAATAGGCCTCTGTAGAATTGGCTTTAGGATGGCAACAAGGTTATTTAATGTATATCTTCAGAAGATTAGCATAAATAGAACTCTGTTCTTTGTGTCTTATGAACTAGTCTTTGTTTTAGCTACCATTACGTATGTTTTATAAGATTGGATAGAATGCTTGTCAATATGTGTTTTCTGTGTGTGATTGGCTGAAAAATGTAGACTGAGATGATTTTACGTATTGCTGTATGAGCCCTCCTGGGAAAGACATTTTGGAGGAGACATTTTTGGGGTGGATCAGTGAGCTGTCATGTCTCCTTTTTGTATTCTGAGACTGATGTGCTGAAAATAAAAGCAAAAGTCTCTTCACTGGTCTGTTTAAAATGTTATCCATATTTGGATATTTTGCCGCGGCCGAGTGGGTTCCTTTTTAAGACGTGGGTTCCTGACACAATTGGACTTATATCTACCCATCCCTCAACAAGCCCGTGGCCAGGCAGATCCTGTCCCTCCCTCCTTGCTCAGGGCTCTTGCCGGGATGGGCACTGGCATGTGGGGATGTGCAATGGCAAGGGCAGGAGCATGGGGCGGCCCCTGCCAGGCTGCTGAGCAGGGACAAGGAGGCAATGAGGCCCCAGCCCTGCAAGGGTCACTTGTCTCCTGCTCCTGCCTCAGGCCCAGGGCCAGCAGCCATGGCCAAAGTGCTGCCCAAGTTGGCTCTGGCAGGGCTGTCTTGCAGCTGCTGCCCATACCTGTGCCAGGTGCAGCCCAGGCTCTCCTATGGTGTCCCTGCCCTTTGCCTCTGTCCCTGCAGGCTGTCGGCATCCCCCGGCTGCCCCCCCTGGCTGGCCCCTTCTTTGCTGACAGCTCTGCCTCCTGTCTGCCTCTGCCTGCCCACACAAACCCTTAGCCTTGATACCAAACACTTAATTCAATTCAATACCAAAAGCTTAATTCAGAAAAGCAATTCAATTTTTACTGTGCCTATGAACTTTAGGCACAGGAATAAGGCATGCAGGGGCTGTCTTCCCAGCACAGATTGTTGGGAGGCAAGAAGAAGGCTTTTGGCTTAAGAATGCAGTGATAGAAAAAAGAAGGACTGAAACTGGGAACTTGGGGTGGATTTTTGGTAATGGATAAATTGTAATACACATTTAATGACACTGATAGAATTACATGTCCACATAAGGTTAGGAGTTATCCCTCTCTAGACCTCAGGCCTGAATAAATGATACCCACTGAAATAGTAAATTTGTGTTAAGGAGTCTTATTCTGATATTTTGGAGATTTGGTGATGGCGGGGCCTCACAGAACCAAGGAGTCAGCTGTGACACTGAGCAAACTTATGGAACAAAGCGTCCATGGTGACACAGCAGAACCCCATGGAACCAAAATCCATTTTGGCACATTGGGACCACATTGAATCAATGGCCCATTGTGATACTGTGGATCCAAGGAGACTATTGTGACCCTGAGAAACCTCTTGGAACCAAGGGGCCATTCTGACACAGCAAGGCCTGGTGGAACCATAAGTCCAGATTGACACTATGGAACCTCACGGAACCAAGGTGACCGTGTTCAATGGCGGAACCTCATGGAACAAAGAGACCATGGTTACACTGCAGAACCAAGGAGACTGGTGTGGGCAGTATGAACATTCATGGAACCAGAAATCCATTGTGACACAGCAAGGCCTCGTGGAACCAAGGGTCTGTTGTTAAACTGTGTGGCCTCATGGAACCATGAGCCATTGTGACACAGCGTGGCCACATGGAATCAAGGGGACTGCAGTGAAAACTGTGGGCCTCCATGAGATGAAGGGTCCATGGAACCAAGGATACCATTGTGACACTCTGGGGCATCATGGAAGCAAAGGTCCATTGTGACACAGCAGGGCTTCATGGAACCATGGAGGCCATTTTTACACTTTGAGGCCTTGTGAAACCAAAGGGCCACTGTGGCACTTGAGAGCCTTGTGGAGCCAAGGGGACCACAGTGACACTGTGGGGCTCAGTGAAACCAATGGTCTGTTGTGACACTGCAAGGCCTTATGGAATCATGGAGACCAATGTGACATCAAAGACCTCACTGAACCAAGGGGCCATTGTGACCCTACAAGGCCTCATGGAAGCGAGGAACCATTGTGACACTATGGAGTCTTGGAAGGCCAAGGGGCAGTTGTCACATTTTGTGGCACCATCGAACCAAGGAGACTGCTGTTGGCAGTACAAAAGCTCATGGAACCAAAAGTCCATTGTGAACTTGTGGGGCCGCATAGAACCATGGAGACCATTATGACACTTGGGGACCCACTGGAACCAAGGGGTCATTGTGACACTGCAGGGCCTTGTATAACCAAGGCAACCACTCTGACACTGCAAGGTCTCATGGGAGCAAGTGGCAGTTGTGACACTGGGAGGCTTCATGGAACCAATGAGACCATTCTGGCACTCTGAGTCCCCATGGAACCAAGGGGCCATTGTGACATCACAGGGCCTCATAGAACCAAGGCAAAAACTGTGACACTGCAGGGACACATGGAACCAAGGGACCAGTGTAACACATCCAGACCTGGTGGAACCAAGGAGCCATTGTGACCCTGAGGAACCCAGTAGAACCAAGGGGCCATTTTGAGACTCTGTGACCTCATGGAACCAATGGGCCATTGTGGCATTGCGCAGCCCCATGGAAACAAGGGAACCATTTTGACACTGCAAGGCCTCATGGAAGCAAGGAGCCATTGTGCCACTGTGGAACCAAGGAGACCATTGTGACATCACTGGGCCTCATGGAAACAAAGATCTGTTGTGATCCTACAGGGCCTCATGGAACCAACGTGCCATTGTGATGCTGCAGGGCCCCAAGGATCCAAGAACGTTGAACAGGTCTGGCTAGCTGGGCCTCCTGGGGGCTGCCTGACTGGTCCTGCTGACCTTGGCATGTTAAGGGTTGCTTCTAATCAGCCCCTGAAACCCCGGAGTTCTGTGCTTTCCTTCCTGTGGGAAAGAACTGTCCTTCTCCTCCAGGAGTTCATGGCCAAAATTGGGATTCCTCCTCCAAATCTGATTATATCCAAGGATTATTCCTGCATGTTACCTGCCAGTGCAGACAGCTCTGGCTGGCCTTGGCCTCTTGGGGGCCACCTCTCATCTGCCTTCAAAACACTGGGGGCTGTGCTTTTCTTCCCATGGAAAAAAAAAAACATCTTTTAAGTCCAGGCCTCCATGGCCAAAATTGGGAATGCACCTCCAAAATTCCTTATATCCGAAGATAGCTCCCAGACAAAAGCTGCTAGGACTGTTTATGTTCCCCTGATTTCCTGAGGGCCAGCTCTCATCTGCCTTTGAAATGC
This sequence comes from Melozone crissalis, assembly GCF_028551555.1. Lineage (NCBI taxonomy): Eukaryota > Metazoa > Chordata > Aves > Passeriformes > Passerellidae > Melozone > Melozone crissalis. The sequence continues at coordinate 168,544 of NW_026535873.1, read as the reverse complement.
TGGGGCTCTGTACTTTCCATCCTATGGAAAAGAACTGTCCTTCTTGTCCTGATGCCCATAGACAAAAGTGGGGTTTGGCCTCCCAAATTCTGTCTGTCCAAGGATTCTTCCCTGACAACAGGTCTGGCTGCCTTGGCCTCCTTGGGGCTGCCTCTAATCAGCCTTTGAAACACTGGGGCTGCACACTTTCCTTCTAATGGAGAACTGTCATTCAAGTCCAGGAACCCATGGCTGAAATGGAATTCCACCCCCAAAACTCCCCATATATCCAAGGGTTGCTTTCAGACAAAAGCTGCAAGGACAGACAGGTCTGGCTTGCCTTGGCCTCTGGTGGCTGCTTCTAATCTGCCTTCAAACCCTGCGGCTCTGTGGTTTCCCTCCTATAGAAAAGAACTGTCCCTCCTGTCCAGGCGCTCTTGGCCTCAAGCACTTGACCACTCTATAGGGATGTTGGGAAGGATGAAAGTTTGACAAGAAAGTCTCACAGATATGTGCGCTTGGCAGAAAGAACTTTGAATGTAGAATCTGAAGAAGGAATAGAAATTAAAGCAAGTTTTGATATAAAAGAAAAGAATTGATGAGCCAATCTTTTTGGATAGCTAAGAAGGCAAAGTGTGTGTTAGTTAGAAGGGGTTTTTATGACTTAATGCAAAGGATAAGCCCACCTCAAACAAGAAGATGTTTTTACCAAGCAGAAAGATAGCACAGGCAAACAAGTCAGCAAATGTTGCAAGTAGAAAAAAGATCTCAGAATTTTCCACTGCAAGAAAACTGGAAAACAACTTCTAGCTTAAACTGTAATGTACTAACTTTTAGGGATTGGAGAATAGTAACATGAATATGGTAATTACATAAGCTATGATAGGCTATAGGTAAAAGTTATGGTATAGATTTGTTCTTCTGTATTAGGATGCTCAGCAAGGAAAGTATATAATACATTGTAATCAAAGCTAAAGGGTCTTCAGGCTTGTCTGAAGATGGAGCTGCCAGCTGTTGGCAGAAGCTCTATCACCCGTGACCCTGGACTGCTGTAATGTCTTGGATACAATAAATTGCATTTTGAAGAGCCACCTGGAGTCCCGCATCTCTCATTCTGGCTCTTACTCTATGGAAACTCATGGAACCATGGGTCAGTTGTGACAATGAGGGTCGAAGGACACCACGGTGACACTACAGAACCTCATGGAACCAAGGGGCCATGGTGACACTGTGGTGCCTCATGGAATCAAGGAGACCATTGTGAAACTTGGGGGCCCCAAGGAACCAAGGGTCCATGGTGACCTTGTGGAGCCTGTAGTGTCATAGAGGAGCCACTGTGACACAGCGAGGGCGCATGGAGCTGAGGGGCCATGGTGACACATCAGGGCTTTGTGGAACCAGGAAGCCATTGTGACATTGCAAGGTCTCATGGAAGCACGGGGCCATTGTGACACTACAGAAGCAAGGGGAACATTGTGACACTCCAGGGCCTCATGGAACCAAGGAGACCATTGTGACACTGTGGGGTCCCATGAAACCAAGGGAACATGGAACAGGTCTGGCTGGCTGGGCCTCCTGGGGACCACCTGTCAGGTCCAGCTGACCTTGGCATGTCGACGGCTGCTTCTCATCTGCCTCTGAAACACTGGGGCTCTGGGCTTTCCTTCCTAATGAAAAGAACTCTTCTTCCTGTCTAGGCACCCATGGCCAAAATGGAGATTCCACTTCCAAAAACGCCCTATGTGCAAGGATAGCCCCTAGACGAAAGGTGCCAGGAGAGACAGGTCTGGCTGGCTTGGCCTAAGGGTAGCCACCTCTCATCTTCTTCCAGAAGACTTGGACTTCACGCTTTTCTTTCCTGAAGGAAAAAACCATCCATCTTGACCATGTGCCCCTGGCCAAAATTGGTATTCCACCTCCGAAAGTCCATACATCCAAGGATTGCTCCCAAGTGAAAGCTGCCAGGACAGACAGGTCTGTCTTCCTGGAGAGGTCTTGGCCTCTTAGGGGCTGCATCTCATCTTCTTTCCAAACACTAGGGCTCGGTGCTTTCCTTCCAATGGAAAAGAACTGTCCTTCTTCTCAAGGGGTCCATGGTCAAAATTGAGATTTTTCCTTCCAAATTCTATATATCCAAGAATTCCTCCAAGACAAAAGTTGCCAGGACAATTGGATCTGGCTGGCTTGGCCTCCCAGGAGCCACCTCTCTCCTCATCTGCCTTTGAAACACTTGGGCTTGCTGCTTTCCTTCCTTTGGAGAAGAACCATCCTTCTTATCTACACAGAAATGGCCAAAATTTCGGCTCCACCTCCCAAAATTCCCTATATCCAAGGGTTGCTTTCAGACAATTTTACCAGGACAGAAAGTCTGGCTGGCCTAGGCCTCTGATGGCTGCCTTTTATCAGCCTTTCAAACACCAGTGTTCCATGCTTTCCTTCCTATGGAGAGGAACCATGTCCTTCTCCTCTGGGTGTCCATGTCTGAATTGGGATTCCATCTCTAAAATTCTCTATGTCCAAGGGTTGCTTCCAGGCAAAATCTGCCAGTACCGTCAAGTCTGCCTGGCCTTGGCCTCTGGTGGCTGCCCCTGCAACACTGGGGCTGGGTTCTTTCCTTCCCATGGAGATCACTGGGACACTGTGGGGACCTCATGGAACCAAGAGGATCATTGTGGCACCACTGGAGCCCATGGAACCAAGGGGCCATGGTGACACAGCAGGGCTTCATGGAACCCAGAGGCCATGATGACTCTGTGAGGCCTGATGGAACCATGGAGACCATTGTGACCCTTCAGGGCCTTGTGTCACCAAGGGGGTATTATGACACCTCAGGGCCTCATGGAAGCAAGGTATCATTGGGACACTATGGGGACCCATGGAGCCGAGGGAACATGGAACAGATCTGAATGTCTTGGACTCCCAGGGGCCACCTGAGAGATCTGGCTGACCTTGGGATTTCAAGGGCCGCCTCTCATCAGCTCCTGGAGCACTGGGGCTCCATACTTTTCTTGCTATGGAAAAGAACCGTCTGTCTTTTCAGATGCCCATTGCCAAAATTGGTAGAATCCGTAAAAGTTTCCTATATGCAAGGGTATCTTTCAGAACAAAACCTGCAGACTCTGGCTGGCCTTGGCCTCTGCTAGTTACCTGTCATCTGTCCCGAAACACTGTGACTCTGTTCCTTCATTCCTAAGGAAAAGAACCAGCATTCGTGTCCATGGACCATGGCCAAAATTAGAATTTGGCCTCCCAAATTCCATATTTCCAAGGATTACTCCCAGAAAAAAGTAACCAGGACAGAGAGGTGAGGCTGGCACCGTCCTCTGGTGATTTTCTTAGAATATAAGCTGAATGTTTTCAATTGAAAATACCTTGGAGAGGGCCCAGAGATCTCCAAAGGTGGGGTTTTGAGGCCTCAGGCACATGACCACTACATTTGGACAAAGGAGCTCTGTGCTCTGTGCTGTTGTGGTGGTTACGCACCATGGAAGTGATGTTCTAAGAGAAGCTGCTAGCAGTTTCCTCCATTTCTGACAAAAAATGCAATCAGTAATTAGCTTTGATAATTGACAATCTGTTAAACCACTAAGGAAACTGTACACGCCTCTGTGAAGACACATGTTAAAGACAAGAAAGCCTGGGAGGGTCTCTTTCCCTTCTGGCTGGCAAAGAGGTAACAAGGCCGACCCAGCCCCCATCTCAGCCAGGCTGGTCTGGGCGGCTCCTGCCATGGGGCTGGGCCCCTTCCCAGGGACCCCGCCAGGCCCCACCGGCTGCCGGGCAGGGCAGGGGAGGCTGCGGGGCCAAGGCCGGGCCGGGCCATGGCTGCAGTTGTGACCATCCGGGCACTGCTGAGCCCTGCTCCGCCACCAGCCCGGGCCGAGCAAGGATCCGCCGGGCTCCAGGAGCAGCCCCGGGCCAGGCCAGCTCGGCCAAAATTCTGCCACCGTTGGGGTTCAGCCACAAGCCCCGGGCAGCGGGAGGAGAAGCCATCGGCCACCGGCCGTGCTGCTGCTGTGTTCTGGCCTGGCTGCTGAGATCCTGGCCCTGCCCCAGCGCGGCCCATCCTGACACAGCCCCAGCGCAGCCACTGCAGAAATCTCCATCGTAAAACAGCTCTGGCCGCAAGCACTGAGCCCGGTCGGGGTCACAGAACCATCTGCAGGCCCCGGGTGAGATATGAACTCTTTCAGTGCTTCCATCCTCCCTCGAGTGAGAGAAAAGGACGAAGTGCAGGCACATAGAGGAGCAACATGAAGACACCGAGGTCAGTGAAGTGGAAGCTGAGTCTCAGATGGGAGGTGTTATGAACAAAAATTCTGTTAATTTTTTTTGTGAGAAAAGTTTACAAAAAGGCAGCCAGATCACTGTCTCTGCTGAAATTCTGTGTGTTTTGTTATTGCAATCATGGGTCGTTGTGGCTAATTGCTCCTTTTGTATTAGCAGAGCCTTGCCCGAGGTTAAGTTGTACTTTTCCCAGAAGGGTGAAGAGACCTAAGAGGGTGGGGGGGGGCGCTATGGAAAGTGACTCCAAGGACCAGCAGGCTGTGTGGGACCCCTATTCCAAATGCACAGAGAAAACCCCAAAAAGAACGAGCCACCTAAGAGCTGAGAGACTGGAGTGATGTCTGGACGTGAGGAGCCAAGTGCTGAGCCTGCAGAGATGCGGAACACCTTCGGAGTCCCTCTCGCCCTGACCATGGGAGTCGTCCCGACACCGAGAGCCGGTGGGAAGGGGCCGGGAAAAGCAACAACAAAGGGATCATCACGCCCTAAAAGGCTCCCACGAGGACCTGATCCCCAGCTCTGCCCCTAGTGGACAAAGTAGCGCATATCCTCCTCCTCTGAGTTGCCCTGGGAGAGACGACGGGAGACTGCAGCCCCACCGAGCTGCCCAATCCTGAGTTGATCACTTTTAATAAAGGCATTAAAAAGGAGAAGAAGTCTCCTGGCCCTGTTTATTTCAGCTGGGGCGTTCGTCCAGGATAGCCACGCCAAAAGAGGACACCAGGACTGGCCATCTTGGACCCCCAGGACAGCTGGCTACCAGGACCAAAGGGATCCGCTCAGAAGCAGCGATGCAGAGGAGCACCGGAGCACCGGACTGGTGAGAAATCCAGGGGCGGGAGTGGGAGACGTGCGCATGTGTGTGTGAGTGAGATGAGGGCCGGCAGCCGGACCCTCGACCTGAGAGTGGACCCCTTAGTACCGTGTTTCTGAGCTTTCGAGAGAAAGCCGGCCGGGAACAGGGGAAAGCAAGTGGAATTAGTGTGAGTGAGTCATCTCCTAAGGGGAAAAAAGGGGCCCCCACTCCGGGCGTGCGAAGGGAATAGTTGTATGAGTGGCACGCCAAAGGGAAGTCAGGCAGATTTGTAAGTCCCGAGAAGGATTCGGGTAGCATTTGTAAGTCCCGAGAAGGATTCGAGTAAGCTCACAAGCCTTGCAGGCAAAGTAAGTCCTGACAAAGGGAGTCAGGCACAAACCCCAGGGAAGGAGGCTGCGGTTTGCTTTTAAGTCCTGATATGGTGAAGCCTAAGAATTGGCAGGTTAGGCAAACTAAAAATCAGGCAGTTGTTTTTCCTGACTGAGGGAGTCAGGCACGACGCGGATTCTTAGGCCGACATTTCGTGTGTTCAAGTCCTGATAGATGTAAGACCTGACGTTGGGAAAGTTGCGCAATCAAGAGATCGGGCAGTTGTTCCAGTATAAAGTCCTGAGCATCAGGCAGAAATTTGAAGTTCAGTGTAGGAGGCTGTAGCTCCTCAAAGGAGTTTTTTTTTGAAATTACCTGTCAGTAGAGGCACCTTTGGGATTTTTTGTTACTATTGAGACCTGAAAAATGGGAGGGTGTAGTAGTAAAAAGACCGGCAAGAGACTGAGGTATATACATCCCAATAGTCCCTTAGGAGAACTGTTAGTAAAATGGGATTCTATAGAGGCCACGGAGGGATTAGATAAAGTGAAAATGATCCACTACTGTGTAGAAGTCTGGCCAGAATTAGAGGTGCAAGGAGGATGGCCTTGGTGTGGGACAAAGGATAAGTGGATGTGCCAACAACTAAATAATTATCTGACAGCTCGAGGCGATACTGATCCTGAGTATTACTGTATGTATCTTGCTGGGTAAAGAGCGTTGTTGAGGATGAAGGGGTGCGAATTTGTAAGGTACAGAGGAAGAAAGAGGGGAATGAAGGAGGGGATGATTAGGACTAGTAAAAGATGGGACCCCCTGGATTACTTGCCTCCTTCTGTCCCTCCACCTTATAATCCTCTTCTTCAAGCACCTCAAATGGCAGGTCCGGTTCTTCCCCTGGCTGCCATTTCATTACCACCTGCTCAAATTCCTCCTTCTACCTCTTCAGCTTCCGCTATGATAAACCCAGTATCTCCTCCAACCACTCCCTCACCACCTTCACCTCCTCCAGTTCCTTCTGCATCACCACAAGTGCCTACTCCATCTGCTGCATTCTCCACCCCTTCTCCAGCTCCACTTAATATTCACTCGGGCTCTTCTCCCCCTCCTATTGCTGCCCCTTTACCTCCTCCTAGTTGGGACACAAATATCTCCTTGCCCAGTAAACAGCTATCAGCAAATACACCTGCTGATGGGCAGAACATTCAGGGTAACCCAGATATCCCTCAAACTTGTAGTTTGGCATCTGAAGATGGGCTGTACTGTAGTACCAGATCCAAGACCTCCAAGGCAGAGAGACTCTTTCCCCTCAGAGAGGTTCCTATGGGAAGAATAGCAGGAGGTGTTGGGTTTGTGAATGCTCCCCTAACTGCTTCTGAGGTGAGAAGATTCAAGAAAGAGTTGGGGCATTTAGTTGAGGACCCAGTGGGCATAGCCAACCAAGTGGATCAGTTTCTAGGTCCAAATATCTACACTTGGGGGGAGATGAATTCCATCCTGAGTATATTATTTTCCCCAGAAGAGGTCAAGATGATTAGGGCGGCTGGCATAAGAATATGGGAGAAAGATAACAGTCCAGGACCCCAGGTGCCAACAGGTGAACAGAAATTGCCACTAACGGATCCCAGCTGGAACCCTAACCAGGGGGAGGGGAGGAAGGCCATGAAGGAATATAGATCTTTGATAATACGGGGGATTAAAGAGTCAGTCCCCAAAGGAACTAACACCCAATTGGCATTTGAGGGTACACAAGAGAGGGATGAAGCTCCTGCTGCCTGGCTTAACCGCCTAAAGCGGAACTTCCAGTTGTACTCTAGAATAGACCCAGACACCCTAGAAGGTCAAATGCTACTAAAAGTTCAATTTGTTACCAGATCTTGGCCTGATATAAGGAGAAAATTGGAAAAGATGGAAGATTGGCAAGAGAAGGACATAAATGAGTTATTAAGAGAGGCATTGAAGGTGTATTTAAGGAGGGAGGAAGAAAAAACAAGGGCCAAGGCTAAGATCATGGTTGCTGTAGCTAGAGAAAGTGCAGGGTGGGCAGGTCCACCACCAGGAGGAGGCAAGGACAGGCCAATATTGTCAGGTGCAAGAGGGATGGAGAGACATCAAGTCCCTTTGAGAGAACGACATTGCTATTACTGTGGAGAGGCAGGACAGGTCAGGAGGTTTTGTAGAAAGCTCAGTCTCGATGCGGCAATAGCCAGGGAACAAGATGATTTAGGGAAGATCCTTAGAGGTGACAATTAGAGGGTCAGGGGCTTTACACTTTAGGGGACCCAATGCAACATCTAGAACAACCCTTGGTAAACTTTGTGGTGGGACCCCTAAATGAAGAATTAGAATTTTTTGACTAGATACAGGAGCAGATAAGTCCTGTCTCAACAAGGTAACATCTGAAGTTAGACAAAACCAGCTCAGTAGAAAGGATATCCAATAGCACCAAAACTGGCCAGTAATACTAAACTTGTAATAAGTGATGTGAAAGTAAAAGGTACCTTATTGTTGTCTTGTTCTGTGTGTGAGAGTGAGCCACAAGCAAAGTCAGCCTCAACTTCCCAGGCAGGTGGGAAGGGGGCAGTGGAAGTGTGTGTGTGACCTGCAAACCAGGCTTGTGTCCCCTGGGCGGGTGAGGGCTGTGGCCGAAGTGTGTGAGTGACCTGCAAACCAGACTAGTGCTCCCCAGATGTGTGAGGGAGCCGTAGCTGTAAGAGTGTGAGTGACACGCAGACAGCCTCACAGGTGAATGTGCACCAGAGGCAACCAGAGTCAGGGCCCTTCGAAGAGGCCCAGAGTAACTGAGACCTGTGGGCCAACCCCAAGGTGAGGGGAGCCACAGTGATTTTTTAGCAATAATGATCCAGTTTGTGTCTTGAGGGTGTGAAGGAATGTGTGAAAGTGAATGAGAAATAAGAGAGTGAATATAGACGAATTAGAATAGAGGTAATGTAGATGGTGCATTACAAGTTTTACCACATCTCCTTAGGGAGAAGTGTAATGTGTAGAAGAATGGTGTAAGAGAAAAAAAATAAAATTTAAGTGTAAGGAGTTGAAAGTAGGATTTAAGCTGTAAGTGAAAGTAAGAAAGAGAAACAAGAGATAAATAGATAAGATCTTGAAAATAGAACAGAAAACCAGTGAATTAAATACCCAGAAAAATAGAACAGAAATACAACTCCTTGCAAAATACAGAGTATGTAGAAATTGATGAGAGAAACATACAAGCTATGGAAAAAGAGAAATTAACCAATAACATTAAACAGAGAAACTGAGTTTTGATAGAATCATAACATTGCAGACCATTAATGCCTGTGTTTGAAAGCCCATTTCAGGTACTCTTCATTACTAATTCGACTGTGCAGACCAAAAGAAAAAGGTTGGACCCACATCACTCTCATCCCCTGGCATTGGACCAGGATTCAACACCAGTTTTTTTTCACTCTGGCATTCTGGCATTGGACCGGACTCCACCCCATTCTCCCTCTGGCATTGGACTGGACTCCACCCCATTCTCCTTCTGGCATTGGGCCAGAGTCCACACCATTCTCACCTCCGGGCACTGGATAAGGATTCAAATTCACCTAAGTATATTGTGATTTAAAGTTGACTCTTAGAAGGAAGAGTCAAAAAGACTGAACTGTGTGGGAAAATTGGTATCAGAGTTCTAACATTGCTTAAAATGTTTCAAGACTGTTCTGTGTAAACTATGTTGGCAAAAAGTTTAAGACTGTAAATAAGTTATTCTGGTTAAGTTCCCCAATTTCGTTCTAAAGATTCCAGGCTAATCCTCTACAGAGCACTCCCCTAGGAGAAACCAAAATTAGTAAGGACGGACCAAGAGAGGTTTAACCAGAGAAGCGGGTGGAAGGGACTCTAAAGAGCTTGGAAGCTTCTTCTCAGTAAAATTCCCCAAGAGGCAAGGCTGGGTGGGCAGGCTGTGCAAGAGGACCCATACCAGACTCTTGGGAAGGGTAGTACTGATGGCTCTGATTGCTGGTGGTGCTCTGGGGAGCCCAGGAGAGCCATGCAGTGAGTGCTACCAACCCCTCTATGAGGAGGAAGAAGTGAGTTCCTGGTCTAGAGTTTACATCAATTCTAACCCTAACTGTGTTACCCTCTCCCAATTGGTCCTTTATCAGAAAAATAAGAGAGTGTATTGGATAGCATACAATATTGCCACTTTTAGGCAGCCACTCCTAGGAGAGTGCCCTATAGGGGAAGCCAGGTTGTGATGCTGCTGAAACAAGCTCAATAGATCGAGTAAAAAGAAAAGAAATGGTGAAAATGGTAAGAAAAATTGTTTGTAACAAGTATTTAGCAGTGGAGCATTCAGCCACCCAGTGGATCCCAAGAGATCCAAACAAATTAGAGTCTGTTGAAATAAAAAGAAAAAAGAAAAAAGAAAGAGACAAGTGTGATCACCATGAAGTTTATGAATGTTATGAGTGTACTGAAAAAGAGATAAACCCCTTTTAGAACACATTTCAGGGGAGCTCTAAAACCCTAGGTTTGATCTCTGATACCACAGCACACACCAAATTGTCAGGAGACTGGTCTGGCAGCTGCACCGCTAGAATGATAAAACCAATTTTCTTCTTGTTGCCCAAAGAAACTGGATCAAGTTTAGGAGTTCCTATATATAATGTTTGTGGAGAAATTAAACAAAACAGGCGAAGTGAAATAGAAATGGAGAAAATCCAAAATTGTAAAAGCCAAGTTCAGACCCCAATATCTATGTTAAACAAAGTCATCAAGCTCCAGGCAGTATTAAAAATAAAGAATGCAATTATTAGAAACATTTCAAATGAAATAAAAAAAATAAGCATGTGTGAATAATCAAGAACAGACTCCTACACTTGTTGGTGGGAGAACCTGGAGATTTTCAAAAAGCATGTATGGGAAAAAGTAATTTTTCTCACTGTGCGTATACTTGGAGGATTGCTCTTTTTACTATGCTTATTTATCTGTTTCATTAAAATAGTGTTTGCCGTGCAGACCAACCTAAAGAAACCAAAGAAAGTAACAAGGTTAAGTAACCATGATTACCAAAGTGCTCAAGAAATTTATAGGCAATACAAAAAAATTAAATATAAAGCTCATGAGTTAAAAATTGTAAGTTGATGCGAGCTTAAAATTTAAGCTCGATCAAAGCAAAAGAGGGGGGACTGTTATGAACAAAAATTCTGCCAATTTTTTTGTGAGAAAAAGGTTACCATGATTGCTGCTGGGGTGCTGCTTGAGTTATAGTAATTACGGGTCGTTGTTGTTAATAGTTTTTGTATCAGTAAAAGCCCTGGCTGGGCCGAGTTAATGGCCCTTCTCTGAGACAGTGAAGGGTGGGGACCTCCCCAAACAGTGAGGGGAAGAGACTTGGGGGGGGGGGATATGCAAAATAACTCCAGGACCAGCATGCCATGAGAAGCTACTGCTTCTAGCTTGCTAAAGAAGACCCCAAAATAACGAGCCAACTAAGAGTTGAGAGATTGGACTGATGCCTGGAAGTGAGGAACGGAGTGCTGAGCCTACAGAGATGCGGAACACCTTTGTAGTCCCTCTCACCCTGAGCACGGGAGTCGTCCCAACGACTGGAAGTGGGCCAAGAGAGGCGGCAGGAGTAACATCGGAAGGGGTCACCGCGCCCTAAAGGCTCCCACGAGGACCAGACCCCAGCTCTGCCCCTAGTGAACAAATCTGCGCATATCCTCCTCCTCCTCCTCCTCCTCATCCTCCTCCTCCTCGCCTGGATAGAAACGACAGGAAGCTGCAGACCCATCTGAGCTGCCCAATCCTGAGCTGATCACTTTTAATAAAAGCATTAAAAGGAGAAAAAGTCTCCTGCCCTGTTTATTTCAATGCCACAGTGTCCCCTGTGTATCCGACAAGGCTGAGCACAGTGTCTTTGACAAGCTCCCTGCTCTGGCATCAGGGAGCCTTTGTGCTTCAGGCTGGCCCCTATCAAAATGCCAAGAAGCTGGTGCCTAAATGTGACAGACCAAAGCCCATTGACCAGCTGTCACAGGCTGGGGGCAATCACTAGGTCCTGGCAGGACTCCAGCACTCAGCATCCTCAGCCAGCATCAGTAAAGTGCTGGCTGGTCAGAAACTTGCAGCCCTGCCCTGCACTAAAGACAGCAGCACACACAGCTGGCACTTACTGGCTCAGAATGTTCAGGCTGTGGTGTGAGCACTGATGGAGGCTGGCGCTCATCCACCTCATTTGCCTCCTCTTCGGCCTCCTCTCCATGAGCCGAGGGAGCCAGAGGAGAGACTGCTGTTGGTTCTGTGATCTGTGGACAGACAGCAGTGTGAGGGACAGAAAGTTACCTATGATTTATAACCTTATTTCTATTCAGCACTTTATTCTATTCAGCTCTATATCTACAACCAGCTCTACTAAGGACAAATCAGAAACTTGGATAACAATGAGATTCTAAGTCACTGTGACTAAATTTAAATGGACTAATTCAACAGAATTGCTAATAGTTCTGAATTAGACATTACACCCTGGCTACTATCAAGAAGCAACATTCTCTCTGCAACATGAGCTTTTCATTCCTTGAAAGTTCTGAAATGCAAAATTAGGAAATAGCCAGAGATGCTTTGTTATTGCTGCTGCAGACATGGAAATTAATTTTCTTTCAGCCTACCTAGCTGGCCCTCTACACTCTACTGCCACAGGCCAAGCTCTCAGCTTGCTCTACAATTCCTAAGCACCAGGAACATGAAATGTTCCTTTCTCACTCACCTCAGGATCAGCACCTCTGAATACACGCTTCAGGTGACCTGGAGTGGGCAAGGGAAAATGAACAAGTGGTGTGAGAAAACTGCCTGGGCTGCTGAATCCCACAGAAGAGAAGAAGTCAACCCAAACAGAGAGTATTTTTCTTTATCAAAATCCCTCCACATGACATAGTTCTTTCACACAGCCAGCAGGAGATCAGGACATTAATCTTGGTTGTGCCTACACTTCGGCATGTTCAGGGAGTAAATGAATACAAACACGGTCAAGAAAATTCAAATTGTTCTTTAACACTCAATGCTTCTGTTCTGTTCTTTCCAGCACACAAAGCAGCTTTTGTTCTCTTGTCTTTCAGGTACTTTTTTTAAAAAAAGAAGTTGCATGCACTAATTTCCATTAAGTTGCTGAAAACAGTCACCCAGAAAAGCTTGCCCCAAATCCCCCTGAGCTGTAGCAGTTCTCTTGTGCAACAGCACAGCAGCAGCTCCAGGGCTCAGGAGCAGACACTCACTGCTTTGGAGTTTGCACTTCACTGCAAAGGGAATCACTCTTTTTGACTTCCGTCAAGGGTCAAAATAGACAGTCAAATTCTTTCATTACAAAATTTGGAATAAAAGAAGCTTTCCCTGAGTTCTGGGGAGAACTACAAACTCTTTAGAAGGCCTTCTGAGAAAGCCTCCCAGTCTGCATTTTGGAAGTTCTCCTGCTTGACCCAGCAAACTGAGGAAATGACAGACTCTGCTGCCACAGACTCTCCTGTGGAGGGAACAGAAGCCCTGCAAGTTCCCCTGCAAATGCTGCCCCTGTGGCTACAGACAGCCCCTTTTTAGCTGAACCTCTTGACAGGAGCTTTACAAAACCAGTGGCATCCTAATTCTCTTTCTCTTTCAAAATCAGAAACTCAGCCACCAAGAAAGAGCAGGAAGACATACAAAAGCCAGGTTAGGTTACACCCTAATCTAAGCAGAAGGGAAACCTCTACTTACGGGTGATGTGTGTCACGTAATACACGGAAAACGAAATGCCACATACAGCAAAAGCTGCTGTGGCCAGATGGTGAAACATTATCATTTTTGAAAGTTAGGTAAATAATAGAAGAAACAAGGCTCTTGTCAATGGGCAGCTACCCACTGACAAATTCCCCAGCCAGGAAAGTTCTCCTGATCTGAGCAAGCACTAGGGCTGCTTTGACACTCAGACCTTCCGTGCACCAAGGCAACCTTCTGATGTCACTATGACAAGGTGGCAACCATGCCCTGACATCACAAAGCAAATGCTCCATGTTGGTCTCTGAATTTATGCAAAGCAACAACCAACCTTCCCTAAAGTAAACACAAAAGAGCCTGGGAAATTCTTCTCTGTCACAAAGCAGCACAAATTCCCCTCATGGGCCAAACCCTGTTGTTCAGGGATCCAAGAGGAACTCCAACAGTGCCCCAAGCACCTACAGCCTGTACCCCAGCTGAGCACTCAGATGGGACCCAAGCAAAGGAAACCAGACCAAGACAATCGCCCACAGCATTGCACATGTGAGAAATGACTCTCACTTTTAACGTTTTAAAGGTTTAGTAAACCTTAACAAAGGACTGAATAAGGAAAAATTACAGCATTGGGAGTCTCTGTGACTAGCAGCCACGTTCTCATCTACAAAAAGGATGCTCTGCCTTTTATACCTTTAGCCTCTCTAAAAGTTTTGTCAGTCAACTCTTTCTCTTCTGTCAATTGGTGGAGATTACTTTCTTGCATCCTGACTGGAGGTCAGGTGTTGTTACACTCTGCCTGCTGGTCACAAGCCAGCCCTCCCCAAATGCCCTGACTACCAAGGCTATTACAAGGGGGATAGGAAAGAGGACTATGGGAGGATATATTACAATACCATCACTACACATTTGAACATCCACATAACATCTACTTAATAATTGTCAGAGCCAACCATTGCATTACTCGTCCAGAACCCACAGAACCAGGAGAGAAGCCACTGTTGGCATCACAGCTGAAATGCTTCCTAACAAATCTCCCCACATACTTGCACCTTTATTGGACATGCCCAGGGCTCCAGTGCGGGTACATCTCTGCCTCTCTTCCCTTTTGGCAGCAGTCGAACCGGCACTGTTGCCCGATTGATAAATGACACAAAACTCGGATAAGTTTTGTGGGTGCTTTATTAAGGGCCCGGGGGTGCCGGCGGACTAACGTCCCAAGGCCGAGCCCCCAATTTCACATATGGGTGCTTCACTTTTTTTACATGCGATTCATAACAAGGTCTCCAAGAAACAGTTCCCCTTGCCTAGTCACAATCCCCTTGTGATACATTCCTTAGTTCACAAGCAAGATCATAAATCTTCTGCTTATCTTATTCTAAGAGCATTGTATGCTGCCTCCAGACAGGTTAGCATTCTTACTTTCCTGCACTAGTTTAAATATTTAATAAATTCCTAAGACTACCTGCTAGGTTACACACAAACCCAACATACACACTATCAACGGCTACAAAACTGCAAAACTGCTTTTAACAAACCAATTCACACACAACTCATAACTAAACTATAATTACACATTTTGCTAAATTTCATTTCTTTTCCAACATTTCCCCCCTTTTGAGCATCCTTCAGTCCTGCTGCAAGGATGCTTAATCAACAGTATTGACAATAACATCTTCATAACGAGGTGGGGAATGTTCTTCATTCTGCCGCCCACGGGTCATCGCCTTCCGCAACCGGAGAGATCGCTTCTTTTCCTTTTCGATCACACCTAAGAGGCATCTATATACAATCCATATAGTCACTAAAAGTACTAAAAACATTAGTACATACTGTATAGCAGATGTAATCCAGCCAGACAGGTGAAGCCCCAAAGAATCAAATACTGCTCCTATCCAGTTATGCTGTGCTTCCTTTTCAATTTCCTTAGTTTTGTTTCCACTTCTGCCAGTTGAGAAATATCTTTCTCAACTTCAAGTGTAACATTTGGAATGTGTACACAGCAATGATCTATTCTCCTACTCAGGTAACCACAAACTCCATGCTCTTTTAACAGTAGCAAATCCAATGCCATTCTGTTTTGTAGGGTCATTCTTGATGTAGCTTGCAATTGCAAATTTAGATCTTTAAATCCCTTCTTAGTAGCTGCTGCCAACCTTTCTGTCTGTCCTAACAAATTGTTGAGCATCTCCCTATTTCGATATGTGGCTACCAGAGGGAATAATGATTCTAATATCCATCCAAATTGTACTCCTGAGCCTGGTTCATGCCACTGCTCCTCTAGGGATTCTTCCCTCTTTCTGAGTCCTTTCCTTTGGATCAATCTATTCTGTTTCCAGTATGGACACAATGTGGGAACCCCTAGGGTGATTTGTGTTACTGATCCATCTAGAGGTAAATGTGTGGTCCACTGTCCATGTCCCAACACCCAGACTAGATTTCCAGGGCTATGCACAGTAGTATATCTGCAATCTATAGGTCCATCCATGGACTCTCGGCTAACTGTGTGATCATACCCCCTACACTTGCATCCCCACTTTAATGCCATTTTCACCGGTACCAATCCAATTTGGTCTTCTGGTGTATCACATGTAAAAACCTCAGTACAATTCCAATCCTCTTTCTGCGGTCTGAACTCTCGGGAAGATGTAGACATGATAAGGGCCCTATAATGTGACTGATTCTTTACTCCTGACCATTGGATGCACCATTGTACTTCCCCAAGGTAATTATAGTGTTCCAAAACACTGGGTCCCCATAATGTCTTCCAACTATTCCAGGTGTCAAAATTCTGTGTGACATTCTGACAACTCATCTCATTTCGGTGGGATTTCGTTCTTATTCGTACTGTATTGCATGGCTCATCTATTGGGGTTGCAATTAAACACCTCCTGGTATTTTGAATCCAACCATAATGATTGGGTTTCTTTTCACATTCCTCTCTAGTCATAGCCCGAATGGTCATACACAAATCCCTCCATACATCTACTGGTTTGGGAACTGACTGGCAGGACCATGAAACATTCTTGAATGTTTCAGGCATTTTGGTTACCGGTATTATTCCCCAGGGAATTGGTTCACCTGCAGCCTGTGGTAATGGTAGGCAAGCTGTTATTTTAGTCACGTTCTGCATGATCCCAAAATCTCTAATTAATCCTACCACTAAGTTTTCCTGCTCAGTATTCCGTTCTATTGTATCATTAGCCTCCCGTCTACTCCTTCTACCGTGTCTCTGTAAGGATAACATCATTCTGTCATGCCTCCATCATGCATTTCCTATTCTAGGATTAGTGACATTCGACCACCCACAACCTTTTCCTTCCTTCTTCCACCAACTGGTCCCGTCCTCTTTTCTGTCCCAGGTCAGTTCCCTATTTTGCTTCCACCATTTGACCCGTAGGTTCCTTCGATATCTTGATCTTACTAGGAAGGAACAATTTATTCTAAGGGGTGGCCCATCCCACATGTCCACTGCCATTGATACTGGATTAACCTTTATGTTAATGTTTTCAGCACAATCCCCTGTCCCTGGCAAAACCCTCATACTCACTCTTTTGTAATCAAAATTATCCCGTATCTTGACCAAACATGTATATTCTCCTGTATCGTTTGTGGTTACCTTAGTAAGATTCAGTACCGTATTTCCTTGTTGTCTATCTAGATCCCAACCGACTCCTATCTTGCCTCGGCTTCTTTCAGCCCCCCGTTGCCATATTGCAATAACTTCACCGGCCTCAACTTTCTGGATGCCAAATATAACACAAGTTAATTGAACATCCATCCCTTCCATGACTGTAACCTTTGTTTCTTCAACCTGTACTAGAGTAGACCCTTGAACGGGTAATAGCCTCATGATCACTAGCAGTAATATAATTAAGAAGGCGGCTTTGCGCGGAAGATCATCCGGGTTGGAGACACTATCTGGGTTTCCCATTGGAACGGTGCCTTCTTTACCCTGGTGTAATAGATCCAAGCATCCATCCCCTGGACCTTCACTGCCGTGTAGGTCGTCATCATCACCTGGTGGGGTCCGCTCCATGATTCCCGTAGCGGATGTGTGATCCACTTCTTGACGTACACCTGGTCCCCAGGCTGAATGTCATGGACAGAATTCTCCAGCGTGAGCGGTCTATTCCACTGTAATGTATTTCTTAAAGAATTCAAGATCTTATTAAGTGACATAACATACTCTGCAATCGCCTGGTCCCCACTCACATGTACCTCCCCCTTTAATACAGTTGCATGATATGGTTTGCCATATAGTATCTCATATGGACTTACGCCTACCTTTTCCCTTGGTTTAATTCGAATCCTGAGTAGGGCCAAAGGCAAAGCTTGAAGCCAATGCAGTTTAGCTTCCTGGCAAATCTTTCTGATTTGTCCTTTCAGGGTTTGATTCATCCTTTCCACCTGCCCACTAGACTGAGGTCTCCAGGGGGTATGCAAATTCCAGGTTATATCTAACAGTCGTGCTAATTCCTGTACTACCCCGGCTATAAAATGCGGACCCCTATCTGATGACAATCCTAAAGGTACTCCAAATCTTGGTATTATTTCTTTTAACAAGGTTTTTACCACCTCCTTAGCCTGATTAGTTCTACATGGAAAAGCTTCTGGCCACCCTGAGAACGTACATACGTACACTAACAAGTATCTGTATCCCTGTGCCCTAGGCAATTCGGAAAAATCAACTTGCCAGTAATCTCCCGGTTGTGGCCCGACTTGCAGCTTTCCCATTTGTATTTGTCTCCTAACTACTGGATTACTTTTCAAACATACCGGGCACATGGCATTAACTCTTTTTGCCATTGTTAACATCTGATTAGAGATTATCTCATTCTTCAAAAATTTTACCAATACTTCTGCCCCCCAATGACATTTATTATGTTCTGATTCCAAAATAAATTTCATTATGTGAGTAGGTACCACTATTTGTCCCATTGGTGTAACATACCACCCAAGTTGATTCCTCTGTGCCCCTAGCAAGTTTATTAGTTTTCCATCTTCTATTGACTATTTGGGCTCCTGATTCAGGTATGGGGTAGCCGGATTCGTTCTTACCGGTACCAACGCCATTTGAGTCCATATTTCCCGTGCCACTTGCCGTGCTGTAACATCAGCAAATCGGTTTCCTCTGTAAACGTCTCCTTCCGCAGTCTGATGTCCTCTAACATGCATTACTGCAACTGCTTTGGGACTATGTACTGCATCCAGTAGCTGTAGCACTTCTTCCCGGTGTTTGATGTTGGTTCCCTGTGAATTCAAAAGCCCCCTTTCCTTCCATAATGCCCCATGTACATGAACCACACCAAACGCATATTTAGAATCCGTCCAGATATTAACCCTTTTGTCCTTGCTCAAATACAGGGCTCTGGTGAGTCCAATCACCTCTGCCTTCTGGGCCAAAGTTCCAGGTAACAAAGCCTTTGCCTCTATTACCTGATCCAATGTTACCACTGCATACCCAGCATAGCGAGTCCCATTCTCGACAAAACTGGATCCATCAGTGTATAGTTCCCATTCAGGGTCTTCCAATGGTTCATCTTTTAAGTCGGGTCTGCTGGCATATACTTGTTCAATTACCTCTACGCAATCGTGCACCAGTCCCCCAGCCTCCTGGTCACTGTGTAAAAACTCTGCTGGATTAACATGATTAGTAGTCTTTATTTCAATATCATCCTGTTCTCTCAGGATAGCCTGGTATTGCAACATTCGACTGGATGATAGCCAGTGACCCCCCTTTTGCTCCAAAACGGCCATGACCATATGGGGAACAAACACTTTCATTTTTGCCCCCAAAGTCAATTTCCGGGCCTCTTGAATAAGAATTATTGTTGCCGCCACGGCTCGTAAACACAAGGGCCACCCAGAACTTACCGAATAAATAATTGTTTAGAGAAGTATCCCACTGGCCTCTTCCAGGATCCCACCTTCTGGGTGAGGACCCCCAATGCCAGTTTTTGCCTCTCATTCATGTACAACTGGAATTCTTTGGTCAGGTCAGGGAGTCCTAGGGCTGGGGCCTCCTTTAGTGCCTGCTTCAATTCCTGCAAGGCCTTCTTTTGCTGTGTCGTCCACTCCAACCGATGCTGCTTCAAGGCCTCATACAGTGGCTTGGCTAGGAGACCGAAATTCATGATCCACAGTCGACACCATCCCACCATTCCTAGAAAAGATCTCAATTCCTGATGGTTACGAGGCAAAGGAATAGCACATATTGCCTCTATTCGGTTTACTCCCAAACGTCTCTGCCCTTGTGTGATCTCACAACCGAGATAAATAACGCTATTTTTGACCAATTGAGCTTTTTCGTTAGAAGCCAGATACCCTGCTTGGCCAAGCATGTTGAGTAATTTAATTGTTAATTCCACACACATTTCCCTTTCCTTAGTAGCCAGAAAAATGTCGTCCACGTACTGCAGGACTACATACAAGGATGGGGATATTGTTACCTGGGTTATCTTCCATTCCTCCAGCTCCTTGGCCAGTTGGTTTCCAAAAATAATAGGGCTGTTTTAAATCCCTGTGGGTGTCACGTCCACGTAAGCTGCTTCTTTCTCCCAAAATCAGGACTCTCCCACTCGAAGGCAAAATATTTCCTACTCTCTACTGCCAGTGGGATGCAGAAGAAGGCATCTTTAAGGTCAATCACTGAGAACCATTTAAACTCCTCCGATACAGATGTTAACAAGGTGTAAGGATTAGCAACAACTGGATATATGTCTTTCACTATTTCATTAACAGCCCTCAAGTCCTGTACCAAACGGTACTTACCATTAGGCTTCCTCACTGGAAAAATTGGAGTATTATACTCCGATTCACATTCCTGTAATGTTCCTTGAACCAAAAATTGTTTAATTAACGGGGCTACTCCCCTCCTTGCCTCAAGCTTCAAGGGGTATTGCTTTACCCTCACTGGTTGGGCCCCTTCCTTTAGTTCCACCTTTACTGGCTGCGCAGCTTTAGATTTTCCGGGGACCCCTGACTCCCATACCCAGGGTACTACAGCCTGCTCAATTTCTTCTGGAATAGGAGAGGCATCCACTTCCTTGATCACAAAAATGCCTGCTATTTGTTCCTCAGGTATTTCCAATTTCACCCTTCCCCCTTCAAATATTATTTTCAAATTAAGTTGGGACAACAGGTCTCTGCCAAGAAGGGGTGTGGGGCAGTTTGGCATGTACAAAAATTGGTGATCTAATTCCTTCCCCCCAAACCTAAGATTTAAAGGTTGTAAAAATGATTGTTCCTCTAGCTTCCCTGTTGCTCCCACCACCTGTACCATTGTGTCACTCAAAGGTCCCAATCGTCTATTGAGTACAGAACATGTGGCTCCAGTATCTACCATAAATTCTTGATCCTTTCCATCTATCTCTAAAACTACCCTCAAATCCTGGTCTAGTCAGCTTTGATTCTGATAGTTTCCCAAAACTAGTGCTTGAGCGACCTCTGCTGGTCCTCCCGTGAATCCTCCCACAGGAGCATTCCCCATTGGACCTGTCCTTAATCCTATGTTTCCCATGCCCATACCTCCTCTAACCAGTGTCCCAATTGTCGGCAAAACGCACACTGGTTTGGATCCAACCTCCCCATGTTAGGTGCAAACCCAAATCCTCCCCGACCTCTCGCCATCCCCCTCTGTCCGCGATTAGCTCCTCCCCGACCTCGACCCCTAATGGGTCTTCCTCCGGCCCCTGTCTGTTGCATTACAGCCAGAATACTAGCTTGTTGTCTTTTTGCAGTTTCTTTTTCCCTGTTGTTGTATACCTTCCACGCTACCTCCAACATTTTATCCAAACTTAGAGTGTCCTCTCCTTCCAGCTTTTGTAACTTTTTCCTAACATCCTCTTGTGATTGCCCCATAAACAACAATGCCAATTGAAGTTTTCCTGATTGATCCTCTACATCTAAATTAGTAAACTTCCAAGCCATGTCTTTTAATCATTCTAAAAAGGCAGACGGTGACTCATTCTTGTCCTGCTTGACCGAATACAACTTAGACCAGTTCATAGTCTTAGGTATTCCTGTCCTAACTCCTTCCACCAACAATTCCTGATATCGTTTCACAGCCCTTATTCCCCCCGTAGAATTCGGGTCCCACCTTGGTTCCTCACTAGGTAGCAATTCATCAACTGTCTCATTTAGTTGTCTCAACCGTATCTCCTCACGAGCCTTTTCTCTAGTGGCTTTAATAACCATTTCCTTTTCTGTGGAATCCATTATAGTATCTAATAATACCTGTAAATCATTCCAGTCTGGATTCTGAGTCTTTATTACCATTTTAACCACCCTTGCCACCCTTTCAGGATCCTCCCGATAACTCCCCGCTGATTGCTTCCATATTACCAAATCCCCGGGGGAGAAAGGCACCTTTATAAGTATCCTTTCTCCCTGTGGTCCCACAGCTTCCCTTAACGGCGCAATTAACTGTGGTCCCTTCTGCCCCTTCCTCCCCTGGCGAGTCCGCCCTGCTAATGGAGTTCTTTTAACACTCTCATTCTTTTCACCATCATCACCATCACTATCACTCTCACTAGATCCCGTTTTTATAGCTATATCGGCAGGGGGAGCAGGGGGCACATTAGGAGCAACCGGAACCCTCGAGGGTGCCATACAATAAAACAAATCTTCCTCAATTGAAGGATACAAATTACGCTCCTTTCTTTCTTTACATCCCACACACTCCCTCTCATCATTCACTTCTAAAACCAAGATACCGCACTCCTTTTGCCATTCCTCTTTCCGGTATAAAACAAAAAACAAATCTAAATATGGTATTTCATCCCATTTCTCATTTTTCCTTAAAAATTGCATCAGAGATTCCATTATCCCCAATTCCAGTGTACCATTCACCGGCCATCCCGCTTCCCCAATCTCATATTCAGGCCACCAATGATTACAACAATCTATCATTTTACTTTTATCCAATTCTTGATAATACCCCTCACTTTTCCATCGTTTTAATATACAACCTAATGGCGTATTTCCAGGTATTTTACCATTGGCTTGCACTAAGGTTTTAAAAATTTTAAAAGACATCATATTACAGCCTTTAATTCCACATTTAATCCCAATAAACCAATATACCTTAAACCAATATACCTTCTCGCCGTCCTTCCCAAAAAGAAACAGGAGGCGAGTTCCGGTCCTGCGTCCTTAGACGTCTTATGGCCGGAGCCTAGGCTTTTCTACCAACCACCAAATCCAAATCCAATTATCACCTTTTTCCAATATAAAGCACCTTCGGGCTTACCTTAATGCAGTTGTCCGACAGGCGCGGGGGTGGTTACGAACCGATGACTCCCCGAGAAATGCTCGGTGCTGGCTTGGAGTGGATCGAGACACGGAACCGCCCCGGCAACCCTCGGAGTCCTGCCGCGGTCGCCAGAAAACTGTTGCCCGATTGATAAATGACACAAAACTCGGATAAGTTTTGTGGGTGCTTTATTAAGGGCCCGGGGAGCTGGTAGACTAACGTCCCAAGGCCAAGCCCCCAATTTCACATATGGGTGCTTCCCTTTTATACATGCAATTCATAACAGGGTCTCCAAGAAACAGTTCCCCTTGCCTAGTCACAGTCCCCTTGTAATACATTCCTTAGTTCACAAACAAGATCATTAATCTTCTGCTTATCTTATTCTAAGAGCATTGTATGCTGCCTCCAGACAGGTTAGCATTCTTACTTTCCTGCGCTAGTTTAAATATTTATTAAATTCCTAAGACTACCTGCTAGGTTACACACAAACCCAACACACACACTATCAACGGCTACAAAACTGCTTTTAACAAACCAATTCACACACAACTCATAACTAAACTATAATTAAATATTTTGCTAAATTTCATTTCTTTTCCAACACTAAGAGCCACCAAAGTCCCTTCCCATCTCCCCCAAAACCCACCCAAATCCTCTCCAAGCCACACAGCCCGGCCAGGACCTCAAACCCCCCTCACAGTCTGCCACAAAAGCCCCCAAACCCCCTCCCAGCACCACAAAACCCCCAAGGGCCACAGAAGCCTCTCCCCATTCCCCCAGGACCCCCCAAACCCCCTCCCACCCCCCTGGCACTGACCAGGAGAGGTTGATGGGCAGGAACATCCCCAGCCAGGAGCAGCCCAGGCACTGCAGCAGTGATTTGGGCACTTTGGGGGGACACCCCAAACGGGGAGAGCCAGGCCAGGAACTGGGACAGAACCAGAATTCCTGGAGAACAGACGGGCTCAGGGGGACAAACTCTGCCAGCACAGCTACGAGATTGTGGCCCCACAGCCCTACAACACACACATCCTCCTGAATATTCCTCTGAACCCCAAATTCACCTCCAAATCCCAGTGAAGTGGTGCAGCTTTAGATCTCTTTGTTTAGTTTCTTTATTTTTACCTCAATTCTGGGGGTTTTGATGGGATAAAGGTGTAAATAATTTAAGTTGGAAAAGACCTCCACGGACCATCCAGATTTGCTCAATGCCACCAGAAGAAATTATTGGATAGAGCAGAAATTTTAGGGTGCAAAGGTATGTTGGGGGTTCCTTTTGTTCCTTTTTACTTAGAGAATTGCTAGGAAACACTAACAACTGGATACTTAAGAAAACAAAAGATGTGATCAAGCTCAGGGAGGAGGGCATCTGGCTGCACTTCTCTTATCTGGGAGTTTCTCCAGAGCCCAGCCCAGAGCTGCTTCTCCAGCTGTGGGTTAGAAATTTAACTCGGGGTAGAAAGCAATTTTAGATTTAGCTGAAGTCTGCTGTTTAATCTCCTGTAGTCTGTTAACTTGTGTGCTCCCAAAAAAGCCTGCAGAGAAAACAAAGGAGATTCAAGGCTACCTAGAGGGGAATACAAACATCCAAGCTGTAGAGAGATAAGGAGAGTGGGCCACCGCATCCACCCTGGGGCTGAAACAGATGGAAAAACTGGATCTGGGTTACAACTATGTGACTGAACATCTGTCAGGCTCATAGAATTTATAAGACAGTTTACTACATGTGTGCCAGGAAAATGACTCCACAAACATCAGAGG
Source organism: Melozone crissalis (assembly GCF_028551555.1). Lineage (NCBI taxonomy): Eukaryota > Metazoa > Chordata > Aves > Passeriformes > Passerellidae > Melozone > Melozone crissalis. Next base: position 144,413 of record NW_026535873.1, on the reverse strand, counting down.
TTTATGTCCAAAAAGGAGACAAATGAGACCTTTGACTTTATTTGAATAAAGGGAGAGACCATGGGGCATTCCCCTGGGGTCTCTCAAAATTTTGGAGGATGCAACCTCCGTTCTATCCCAATTTCCCTTCTCTCTTTCCCCATTTCTGAGGTACTTGAGAGGTACAGACTTCCCAAAATGCCTGATACCAAAGATTTCCCTCTAAAGTATAACCCCCCCTTTAAATTTTTAAATTTTACGGAATTTAGGGGTTTCCCGGATTGTTTGTTTCATCTTTCAATGTCCAAATTCATTTATCAGCAAACCTACAGTTAATTTGTAAAAGCAAATATATTTTTCCATTCATCAATGATTGGAATCCTTCCCATTGTTTCTTTTATCTCTCAGTGCTGGTTTTATCTAGCAGCAGACCCACAGCTGGTTTGTAAAGACAAATCCCACATTCCTCTCATATGCATATGCAACAGGTTAAGAGGTAAAATAGACTTGGGAATTTCCGGGGGTGCCCATGTCCTTAGGGCAGTACTGAAATCAGTCATACTGGCTTTACAGCTTCTACAAATTGTGGGTTTTTTCTGCAAATCAGGGTGAGCCTCTGCTTGTGAGACAACACTGGGACCTTATTGTGAAAAATGCATGTATTTTATGATTGGCTTTTCGCAAATATTAAAATGAATTTTATATGTGTTGTGTTAGAAAGTAATGCTGTATTAATTCTCTTAAGTATTGTGTTAAATATAGTTTTAGGTTATAAAAAATGTTAAAATAGAAACGATGCTATGTAGGATACTCTTTTTAAAGAAAGGACTTGAAACGAGATAGCAGCCAAAGGACATCTAAATCTTTCAGAGAAAAAGAATTTATTGATTTATTGCCTGCTTATCAGAAGAAACTTCTTCCTGCCTGGAAGGTGCTGTTAGGAATCAGAGGAAGAAGCTGACACTGACCAGGCAGAATCCTGTGTTTGAATGCAATTTATGCATCATGGATGAAGTGTATGAATATTCAACAGGCCATTGCTTTTAATGGTTAATCCTTTGTTAACAGGTGTCCTTTTTTGGGCTCAGTGCTGCCCAGAAAAAGGTACCCAGACATCCATAACTCTTTGTCTCTAGTCTCATATTGTCCTAATTCAAATGGTCCAAATTGTTATCACTCTAATTATATTACTATTTTATAACCATTTTATTACTATTAAACTTTTAAAATTTTAAAAACAAGTGATTGGTGTTTTTCACACTTATTAACACCCATCCCACTGAGAGAGGGACCCATCCCCATCTGCCTGGGACCCTGAGCTCAGCTCTCCCTGCCCTGCAGCCTCTGTTATAGATACATATTATAACATTGGCTTTTCACAAATGTAAAAATGGATTTTATATCTGTGGTGTTAAAATAACTTTGCTATATAGTTTCTATTTCTGTTATCAGTTAAAGTTAGACATAGTAGTGAAATAGCTGATATAATTATGCTTGTGCTAAAATGCCTGCTTTGGTTGGGATAATATCCAGTTGAGAGGAACAGCAGATTTGTCTTCACAAACCAGCTGTGGGTCTGCTGCTAGATAAAACTAGCACTGAGAGATAAAAGAAACAATGGGAAGGATTCCACTGATTAATGGAAAAAATATTTGCCTTTACAAATAACAAAAAAATTAGGTTTGCTGAAAAATGAAATTGGACATTGAAAGATGAAAGAAACAATGGGGGAAACCCCTAAATTCCGTAAGAATTTAAAATTAAAAGGGACGGTTATTCATTAGAGGGAAATCTTTGGTATCAAGTGTTTCAGGAACCTTGTGCTTCTCAAGTACCTAAGCCAATGGGGAAAGAGAGAAGGGAAATGTGGCAGGGAAATTGGGATAAAAAGGAGGCTGCATACTCCAAAATTTTGAGAGACCCCAGGGGGATGCCCCATGGCCTCTGCCTTTATTTTAATAAAGTCAAAGGACTCTTCTCTCTCCTTTCTGGACACAGATCTCTGATGTTGGTGGATTAATTTTCCTAACACAATGAACACAGGATGAGGACCTCTCTACAGATCTGCCAACTGTCAGCAACCACTGTCTGAAGGCAGTGTGGTCCGGACCCAAAACTGAAGATGATGATAAAAAAAAGACTAAAACCAAAAGCCAGGAATACTCATGCTCTAAAAAGGCAGATCTGAGGACAAGATAGGCTAAGGAGTTCTTGGAACATGTAAACTGGTTAGGGGAAATGTTTACTATGCATAAGGGTCTATGAATATACAAAGGGTTTGTGTAAGGGGAAAAGTATTTAAGGGGTATCCCCAGATAAGTGCCAAGATGCACCTGGCTGTAATTACCTTTGCTCTATGGTCCTCGTTTCCTGTTGTCCTTTATTAATTTTTTTTTATTTTCACAGGAGATTGAAGGTGTTTTTCACACCCCACACCCCCTGCCTGCTGATACATCTTGCCAGCCCAGCCTGGTGCTCCCCAAGCCCTGCTGGGGCACCGGGATCATCCAACCCACCCCTGTGGGTTTGTGCAGCAGAGCCTCTGTCAGTGGTGTAGTTGTTGCTGTTGTTTGTTTGCTTTATTATACACACCAGTAAAGAACTGTTATTCCTATTCCCCTATCTTTGCCTGAGAGCCCCTTAATTTCATGATTCTAATAGTTCAGAGGGAGGAGGTTTACATTTTCCATTCCAAGGAGGGCTCCTGCCTTACAGACACCTGTCTTTCAAACCAAGACAAGGTAAAAAATCAGCTCTTCCCAAGGGGTTTCCAATATGGAGCTGAGACCCAATGGATGTTCCTGCCCCAGTGCTGAGTCAGGTGACCACAGGGAACCAGGATGATGTGGAGACCACCAGCCAGGCGTCTTCCCAATTTCGATTATTGGGAATGTGGATCAGCAGGGCTTTTCCAACTTGGATTATTGGGAATGTGGGACACCAGGGCTCTCTGCAACAAGGGTTCTCTGATGGAGGGGGAAGTTGGAGCAGTGCACGAAGCTCCTCCTGCAGCTGGGGCACTTGCAGGGCTTCCCTTAGCGGTGCCTCCACTGGTGTTGATTCAAGACTGATCTGGTCCTGAACCTCTTCCCACACTCAGGGCACTCGTAGGGCCTCTCCCCGCTGTGGATGCGCCGGTGCCTGGTGAGGTGGGAGTTGTGCTTGAAGCCCTTCCTGCAGTCGGGGCAGCGGAAGGGCCTCTCCTCTGTGTGAATCCGCTGGTGGGTGAGGAGAAGGGAGCTGGTCTGAAACGATTTCCCACACTCAGAAAACTCTTAGGGCCTCTCCTCTGAGTGGATCTTCTGGTGGGAAGTCAGGTGGGAGCTCCGGAGGAAGTTCTGGCCACGCTCCCAACACTCGTAGGGCCGCTCCCTGGTGGGGATGCGATGGTGGATGGTGAGCTGGGGGCTGTCTCTGAAGCCCTTCCCACACTCAGGACACTCGAAGGGCCTCTCCCCAGTGTGGATCATCCGGTGGCGGAGCAGGCAGGACCTGCAGCTGAAGCTCTTCCCACACTCCAAGCACTTGTGGGGCTTCTCCCCACCACCGAGCTGCTCATGAACTCTGGCTGAAGCTCTGTCCGTCTTCCCGGCTCGGGTTTGCTCTTTCCTCCTCAGAACACCCTGGGCTGGGTTTGCAGCCCCTCCACCTGGGGGATCTCTGGGGATTTTCCTCCCCATCAGATTCTTGTGCTGTGGAGTCACTTGAAATAGCCTCTTCTACAAGGTTCTGCTGCCGTGGGCATTTGTCCTCCCTGCTCTCCATGCTCAGCTCCTGCTCTGGGGGAGGAAGGACAACAAGAGAATGGGATTTGTCTCCATCCCAGACGGAAGGAGATCCTCCCAATGAGTCCCCAGCAAGACGGCATTGCCACCGGGATTGTCCTGCAGCCGGGGCTGTGCAGGGCTGGGAGATGGAGCAGCACAGAGGGGGAAAAGGGCACTGACTTCCTCCTCACCTGCCTGGGGGTCCCAGAGCATCTTCCTCTTCCTCACAGCCTCCTCCTCCACCCGGCCAAGAGTTGGGAATGTGAAATCCTGCTTAGCAAGGAAAACAAGGGATGAGCATATTGGGTTTGGAGGTCCCCCTGCCCAAGCCTGTGTATGGATGCCAACATCATGTGTCCATAAAAATCCCCTCTAAAAAAGCCTCCCAGGAGTTCCTCATCTCTGGTCTCTCAGTTTTGGGGTTCTGGGGTTCCTTCCTGTCCAGGATGCTGGGTCTCCTAGAAATCCCAAAAGCTCCTCTCTATTCTGTCTCCCCTTTAGGCATGCTGGGGGTTTTGGGGGTCCCTTCTCCCCTCATTCTCTGCTCTGGGCTGCAGCAGCTCCAAGGAGTCCCCCCTGCCCCTCTCCAGGCTTTTGAGGCTCCCGCCCATGGCGGCGCTCCCCCCTCTCTGGGCTCCCCACTTTGGGCTCCTGGGGGACACAGGGCTCTGCTGTCCCCACAAGAGGCCTTTTCTGCTCAGCTTCTTCATTCTCCAAATATCCCCCCAAAAAACCCAACCCAGGGACCCTCTGGGATACCTGAGCTGAGCTCCCCCTCCCCAGTCATGATCCCACGGGTGGTTGCTGCGAATTCAGGGTGGTGCTGAGGCACCTAAAGCTGCACTGTATCCCCCAGGAATGGCCAAGGGAACAGCAGGGCTGGGGACAAGCCACAAGGAAGGACTACTACAGCTACATTCCTGGATTAACTTCTCCACCAAGGTGCTTCTAGCCTGGAGGGGATATCCCACAGGAGAGCAGCTCCATGTCACATCCCCAACACCTGCCCTGCTCCAGGGCTGAATCCAGAGCCTGCTTCTGCCTGGCTGAGAGCACAGAGGGAGCTGCAGGACATCTCAGCTATCCCTGAATCCTTCTCTTCTCCAGGTGAGCACCCCCAGCTCTCCCAGCCTGGCTCCAGATCAGAGGGGCTCCAGCTCTTGGAGCATCTCTGGTGCCTCCTCTGGTCTGGTTCCAGCAGCTCCAGGTCCTTCCTGTGCTGGGTCCCAGGGCTGGGGCAGCTCTGCAGGTGGGGACTCACCTGAGTGGGGCAAAGGAGCAGAATCCCCCCTCCCCTGCTGCCCACACAGGGGCTCAGTCCAGGCTTAGGGGGGCTTTCAGGCCTGGGGCTTCCTTCTGCTTTCCTCGACCTGCCTTTGTCCCTCCTCTTCCTCCCACTCCTCCTCTTCCATCCCTCCTTCTCCTTCTCTTCCTCCTCCTCCCTCAGCTCACCTCCTTCTCCTCTTCCATCTCTTCTGGCTCTCCTCCTTCATCCCTGCCCTTCCCTCCCTCCTCCTCCTCCCCCAGCAGGAGCCACACCCTCGGTGCCCCGTTCCCGCAGCCCTCGCAGCCCACAGCAGGAGCGGGGATGGAGCCGGGACAGGTTGGGATGGGCACCCTCGGGCCTCATACTGGAGGCTCCTGGGGTTATGTTGGCATTGACAGGGAGGAACTGGGATCACACGGGGGCCCCTGGCATCGTACTGGGAGTGACTGGGATCCTCCTAGAAGTGACTGAAACCATACTGGGAGTGACTGGGATCCTGCTGGGCTAATCCTGGGAGCCGCTGGGATCACACTTTGGGCAACTGCCAGAAACTGGGATCATGCTGGAGGCAACTGGGAGTGAGTGGGACCTTGCTGAGAGGGACTGGGACTATTCTAGGGACAACTGGGATCATACTGGGATGACAGTGACAGCAGCTGGATCCATGCTGGGAGAGACTGGGATCACACTGAGGGTGACTGGAATCATCCTGGGATTCACTGGGAATCGTTGTCAGCACCTGGAATCATGCTGAAAGCAACTGGGGGGAAGTGGGAGTGACTGGGTGCCTCCTGGGGAGGACTGGGAACCATGAGGATCATACTGGAGGCTCCTGGGGTCATGCTGGCGTTGACAGGGAGCAACCAGGATCACACTGGGGGCCACTGGCATCATACTGGGAGTGACTGGAAGTGACTGGAGTTACACTACAAGTGACCGGGATTCTGTCTGGTCATTGTCAACTTCTTCTTCTGAATCCTAACAGTGCCTTGGAGGTGGGAAGAAGTTAGTTTCTTCTGATAAGAGGACAATAAATTCTTTTTCTCTGAACTATTTAGGTGTCCTCTGGCTGCTATCTCGTTTCAAGTCCTTTCTTTAAAAAAAGAATCCTACATATCATAGTTTGTATTTTAACGATTTTTATAACCTAAAACTCTATTTAACACACTACATAAGAGAATTGATACAGCATTATTTGCTAACACAACACATATAATATTCTTTTTAATAGTTGTGAAAAGCCAATCATAAAATACATGCATTTTTCACACAGGTGATTTGGTTTCTTGGGGCAGGGATTTATTGAAAATTTTGGGAGTATTTGGTAGTTTTGGTGGGTTCCACTGGAATTTTGTGGGATTCTCTGGAGTTTTGGAGGATCTTATTGTAATTTTTAGGAGATTTTGGGAGTTTTAGTGGAATTTTGGGGGGCCTTGGGTGGTCTGAGGGGACTTTTGAGTTGTCCCCAGGTGTGGGGAAGGGCTGAGAGGCACCAAAATCTCATTAAAACCCCTGAAAGTCCCAGTAAAATCCAGAAAATCCCAATTAAATCCCACAAAATTAGAACATCCTAGAATCTCAATAAATTCCCACAAATCTCTTGAAACCCCAACAACACCCCCATAACCCCAGTTAAGCCCCACAAATTCCCCAAACATGTCCCCAAAACCACAAGAAACCCCACAAAATCCCTCCAAGATGCAAAGAAATCTTAGCAACACCCAAAAAACCCCAGAAAAACACCCAAATCCCCAAAAAACCCCAAACATTTCCTCAAAAAATCCAGACCTCTAAAGAATCCCACTAAAGGCCTCCATAATTCCAATAAAACCACCCAAAATCTTCCAGAAGTTCAAATAAAACCCCAAAATTTAAGAGATCCCAAAAAATCCCCATAAAATCCCATTAATCCCCCCCAAATTAAAAAAAAAAAAAAAAAAATTTCAAAGAACCCCCAATCACACTCAGGAAAACACCCCCCAAAGTGCCAATAAAAGCCACCAAAATCCCCCAAAATCCCCAACTGCCCCAAATCCAATCACTCTCTCCAAAACCCCAATAATTGCCCCTGAACTCCCAACAAACTCCCCCAGCCCCAAAGCCCCAAATGCCGCAGCCCTGCCCAGCTCTCCCTGGTCCCTCCCAGGCCCGCCCAGGCCCGTCCGGGGCCGCGGCCAAAACCCCCCGGAGCGAACGCGGAGGGCCCGGAGCGAGCCCAGAGCCCATCCCGGGCTCGGCCTCAGCCTCGGCCCCTCGGGGGCATTTTGGGCCACCCTGGGCAGGTTTAGGGTGGGCTCAGATCCCTGGCAGCCATTCCCAGCCTTGCCGGGGGGATTTTAGGCCCCTTTGGCTGATTTGAGGCCGAATCTGGTGGGTTGGAGGGGGGATTTTAGATCCCTTTGGATGATTTGAGGCCCATATGGGTGAATTTAATTTTGTGTGAGTGATTTTATGTCGCACTTTTTGGTGATTTGGGGCTTATTTGAGTAGGATTTTGCTCCTTTCTGTAATTTTAGGTCAAACCAAGTCATTTAGGATGATTTGAGGTCCTCTTGTGTTGGTTTCAGGAACATTTGGGTGATTTTAGGTCAATTTAGGTGATTTTTGGCAAAAACCGCATGGATTTTAGGCTCCTTTGGGAGATTTTAAGCCAAAGCAGGTACTTTCAGGGTGCATTTGAAGCCTATTTTGGAGATTTAAGGCAGATTTTAGGCCATTTTGAGGGAGGTGTAAACCAGTTTGGGCGATTTTAGACCCCTTAGGTTGGATTTTAGACCCCTTTGGATAATTTTAATCCCATTGGGCTGATTTTAGGCCAAACTTGCTGGATTTCAGCTGCATTGTAGATGACTTCGGGTGATTTTAAACCAAGCTGGGCCCTTTCAGAACTGCGCGTCCCATTGGCCCAACCCCTTCCCCCTCACAGTTCCCGCCCTTTCCTCGCCCCCTTTCCCCTCACGGTTCGGCCTTTGGGAACGGGGCAGGAGGAGGAGACAGGCTGCAATTTGCTCCCAGCAAGGTCCCAGTTGCTCCCAGTTCCTGCCACTTTTGTCCTGCATGTTCCCAGTTCTCGCAGTTACCCCAGTCACTCCCAGTATGATCCCAGTCTCTCCCAGCAGGGCCCCAGTCACTCCCACTTACCCACAGCGTGTTCCCAGTTTCCCCCAGCACATTCCCTGTCGCTCCCAATTTGGTCCCAGTCACCACCTGTATGGTCTCAGACACTCCCAGTATATCCCAGTTGCCCTGAACATTCTCGTAGTCATTGCCAGGCACTCCCCGTTACCTCAGTGTGGTTCACTTGCCCCCTGTTTTATCCCAGTTGCTCCCAGTTCCTCTGATTATGTCCCCAGTTGGCTCCCAGCATGGGCCTGGTAGCTCCCAGGAACCCCCAGTCAGGGTCCAATCACACCCACTCTGCTCCCAGTATGATTGTAGCCACTCCCAGTATGATCCCATCATTCCCAGTCTGATACCAGTGCCCCAGTGTGATCCCAGTTGCTCGCTGTAAATGCCAGCCTGATCCCAGTAGCCTCCAGTGTGATCCCAGTGACTCCCTGTCTCTCCCAGTCACCCCCCCTCTGCATGCTCCCAGTCACTCCCACTTTCTCCCAATTGCTTTCAGCACAATTCCAGTTGCTCACAGCCACTCCCAGTCAACCCCAGCATGATTCCAATCACCCTCAGTGTGATCCCAGTCTAACCCAGCATGGACCCACCTGCTCTCACTGTGATCCCAGCATGATCCCAGCATGATCCCAGTTGTCCCTAGAATAGTCCCAGTCCCTCCCAGCATGGTCGCAGTCACTCCCAGTTGTCCCCAGCATGGTCTCGGGTGTTCCCAGTGTGGTTACAGTCCCCCCACTGTGGTTACAAACACTCCCAGTTTATCCAACTTGCCCCAGTAAGGCTTTAGTTACCTGAGAATGATCCCAGTCTTTCCCAATTACTCCCAGTTGCCTCCAGCATGATCCCAGTTTCTGTCAGTTGCCTAAAGTGTAGTCCCAGTTGCTCCGAGTATGATCCCAGTTGTGGTCTCAGTCTCCTCTGCATGGTTCCAGTTCCTTCCAGGTGATCCCAGTTGTTCCCAATTGTTCTGGTTTGACACTGGCACAATGCCAGTGCCCCCATGAAAATTCCCCCCTCCCTGGCATCTGCTGTGAGGTAGTACCCGGGAATAAGCAAAACAGGCTCCTGCTTAAGGAAAAAAAAAAGGGAAAAAACTTTATTAACTAAACTACAAAAACTAAACTACAAAAGAAAAGAAAAAGGAAAAAAAACCACAAGGAAAATGAAAACTACACAGAACCACTTCCCCCTCCTTCTCCTTTCCAGATCCCCAATACATTTACACTTCCCAAAATTATCCACACTCGGTCTGGCACCACCCTTTAGAAAATCAAATCTTCAGCTCATGAAGAGTAGACGGAGTCCTTCCTTGTCCCACAGACTTCTTGTCACAATCAGCAACTTCTCGGAGTCCTGCTATCTCGTGACATCTCCTCTCCATGCCAAGGTGCTCTCACCACCAGGCATGGGATGAGGCAGAGGCCTGCTTTTCGGGTGGACCTTTTTAAGGATGCCTCGTCTCGTTCCAAGCAGAGCACAGTCTCATCTCTGGGACCTTTGTCCCCCCCATTTCTTCTATACCCCCTGGGGCCGAGGGGTCTCAAAACCAAACTCTCTTGACTCCGAGCCTCCGCTTCCCCCTGCAATGCAGCCTCTGTATCACCAGGAAACAGTCCATGGAAATACAACAAAAGAGTCCAGCAAGATTGCCACTCCATCTTCCTCCATTCCTTAAACATCTCTCTTTCCCTTTGCCAGACCCCCTTGCTGGCCTGTTTCTTCCTTCATCTTCCACTCTTATCCCTTTCCTATGAAAGGTAATGTTCCATGAAATTCTCACTATCCACAAGGGTTAAAAGCTCTCCCAGGCAGCCGGACTGCTCGCCGGTCCCCCCCCCCTTCTCTTCCCAGCCGTGCTGCCTGCCGGCACATGATATCAAGTTTCAAAGTAACAGTCCAAGCACTGGCTGCATTCTCTCCGTCTCCAAGGGGGGGGGGGGGGGGTGATTAACAGGTCGCTCAATGCTCCCCCCACCCTTCCACCAGGTCTGGCCTACCGTAGATGGGCCACGTGGCTTTCCCCTCCCCCAGCCCAGCCAGCAACTGGGCCGGGGAGAGAGGCCCGACTCCTTTGCGCCGGAAATCCCAAGAGGGCTCTGAAGGACAAGAGCCCTGCTTTTAACTCCTTGGGTTTGTAGTCTCAAGAGGCGGATCCAAATGCCCCACTGGTCGAACCAGGTGCTCATCTTAAAATCCGACCACCCATTGGTAACCACAGCAAAAACAACATATCCCAGATGTCCCATTTCCGGTCAAACCACGACACCAATGTTTCCACATTTTCCTCCCAACATGGGCCCAGTAGCTCCCAGTAACCCCCAGTCAGGATCCATTCACACCCATTGCAATCCCAGTGGCTCCAAGAATGATCCCAGTAACTCCTGCTACAATCCCAGTCACTTTCACTATGATCCCAGTTGCTCCCAGTCACCCCCAGTATGACCCCAGTCACTCCCGGATCCTCCCAGTGTTATTCCAGTCATGGCCAGAGTGACTCCCTGTCACTCCCAGTGTGGGCCCAGTTGCTCCCATTCACCTCCAGTATGGTTTCAGTCATGGCCAGCACCTTTCCAGTCACTCCCAGTCTGGTTCCAGTAGGATCCCAGTCACTCTCAGATACTCCCAGTACTCTTCCTGTCACATCAGTGCCACTGTCAGGGAAGCACGCGGTCACTCCGAGCCGGGCCTGAATTCGCAGCCCCCACCTGTGGGATCATCGCCCCCTCCCCTCTCATCGCGCAGGACAGCGGGGAGAGGGAGTTCGGCCCAGATATCCCGGGGGGTCCCTGGGTTGAGTTTTTGGGGGGATGTTTAGAGAATGAAGCAGTCCAAGGCTGAGCGGAAAAGGCCCCTTGGGGGGACATCGGGGGGTGCCGGTGGCGGCTGCCGGCAGAGGCAGCCTGGAGGAGCAGAGCCCTGTGTCCCCCAGGAGCCCAAAGTGGGGAGCCCAGAGAGGGGGCAGCGCCGCCATGGGTGGGAGCCTCAAGAGCCTGGAGAGGGGCAGGGGGGACTCCTTGGAGCTGCTGCAGCCCAGAGCAGAGAATGAGGGGAGAAGGGAGCCCGGGAGCCCAAACAGCCGTGGCATCCTGGAATGGGGAGAGCGAATCAGGGGGAGATTTTGGCATTGCTGTGACTGCCAGCAGCCTGGGCAGGGCGGGCACCAAGGAGAAGGGGGATCCCGAATCCAAGCGTGACCCCAGCAGCTGGGACAGGGGGTAACCCCCGAACACCCGAGGGGAGGGAGCAGGGACGGGGAACTCCTGGGAGACTTTTCCAGGGCTGAATGTTTCCACATTTTCCTCCCAACATGGGCCCAGTAGCTCCCAGTAACCCCCAGTCAGGATCCATTCACACCCATTGCAATCCCAGTGGCTCCAAGAATGATCCCAGTAGCTCCTGCTACAATCCCAGTCACTTTCACTATGATCCCAGTTGCTCCCAGTCACCCCCAGTATGACCCCAGTCACTCCCAGATCCTCCCAGTGTTATTCCAGTCATGAACAGAGCGACTCCCTGTCACTCCCAGTGTGGGCCCAGTTACTCCCATTCACCTCCAGTATGGTTTCAGTCATGGCCAGCACCTTTCCAGTCACTCCCAGTCTGGTTCCAGTAGGATCCCAGTCACTCTCAGATACTCCCAGTACTCTTCCAGTCACATCAGTGCCAGTGTCAGGGAAGCACGCGGTCACTCCGAGCCGGGCCTGAATTCGCAGCCCCCACCTGTGGGATCATCGCCCCCTCCCCCCTCATCGCGCAGGACAGCGGGGAGAGGGAGTTCGGCCCAGATATCCCGGGGGGTCCCTGGGTTGAGTTTTTGGGGGGATGTTTAGAGAATGAAGCAGTCCAAGGCTGAGCGGAAAAGGCCCCTTGGGGGGACATCGGGGGGTGCCGGTGGCGGCTGCCGGCAGAGGCAGCCTGGAGGAGCAGAGCCCTGTGTCCCCCAGGAGCCCAAAGTGGGGAGCCCAGAGAGGGGGCAGCGCCGCCATGGGCGGGAGCCTCAAGAGCCTGGAGAGGGGCAGGGGGGACTCCTTGGAGCCGCTGCAGCCCAGAGCAGAGAATGAGGGGAGAAGGGAGCCCGGGAGCCCAAACAGCCCCGGCATCCTGTAATGGGGAGAGCTAATCAGGGGGAGCTTTTGGCATTGCTGGGAGTGCCAGCAGCCTGGGCAGGGCGGGCACCGAGGAGAAGGGGGATCCCGAATCCAAGCGTGACCCTAGCAGCTGGGACAGGGGGTAACCCCCGAACACCCGAGGGGAGGGAGCAGGGACGGGGAACTCCTGGGAGACTTTTCCAGGGCTGAATGTTTCCACATTTTCCTCCCAACATGGGCTCAGTAACTCCCAGTAACCCCCAGTCAGGATCCATTCACACCCATTGCAATCCCAGTGGCTCCAAGAATGATCCCAGTAGCTCCTGCTACAATCCCAGTCACTTTCACTATGATCCCAATTGCTCCCAGTCACCCCCAGTATGACCCCAGTCACTCCCAGATCCTCCCAGTGTTATTCCAGTCATGGCCAGAGCGACTCCCTGTCACTCCCAGTGTGGGCCCAGTTGCTCCCATTCACCTCCAGTATGGTTTCAGTCATGGCCAGCACCTTTCCAGTCACTCCCAGTCTGGTTCCAGTAGGATCCCAGTCACTCTCAGATACTCCCAGTACTCTTCCAGTCACACCCTGTATGATCCCAGTCAGTGCCAGTGTGATCCCAGTATGACCCCAGCATGGACACAGCTGCTCCCATTATCTCTCAGCACGGTTCCAGTTGCTCCCATTTACCCCCACTATGGTTTCAGTCTTTCCCAGTAAAACCCAGCTGCCCCAGCATGTTCCCAGTCACTCCCAGTTGGCTGGAGTGGCTTCCAGCCTGATCCCAGTTGCTCACAGCCACTCCCAGTCACCCTCAGTGCAGTCCCAGGTTCTGAAAATGTGATCCAGTATGATCCCAATCTCCTCCAGCGTGGGCCCAGCTGCTTCCACTGTGATCCCAGTAGGATCCCAATTGACTCCATCATGGTTCCAGTTGCTCACCGTTCCTCCCAGTGTGATGCCAGTAGTACCCAGTTGTCCCTCATATAGTCCCAGTCACTCCCCAGATGATCCCAGTCCCACCCAGCATGGTCTCACTCACTCCCAGAGTCCCCCAGTGTGGTCCCAGTTCTCCCCAGCATGGTCCCAGTTGTTCCCAGTGTGGTTCTAGTCCCCCCAGTATGGTTCCAGACACTCCCAGTATATCCCAGTTGCCCCCAGCATGTCTGTAGTCATTTCCAGGCACTGCCAGTGGCCCCAGTAAGGTGTCAGTTCTCCCAGTATGATCCCCCAGTCATGCCCAGTATATCCCAGTTGCCTCCAGCATGCATCCAGTCCTTCCCAGTTCCTCCAGTTTGCTTGCAGCATGATCCCAGTTTCCCTCAGTTGCTCCCAGTAGCCCAAAGTGTGATCCCAGTCTTTCCCTTTCAACCCCAGTATGATCCCAGAAAGCTCCAGTTTGATCCCAGTCACATGCCAGCGCTCCCAGTGTGGTTCCAGTATAATCCCAGTTGCTTCCAATCTTTCCCAGTATGGTCCCAGCTGCCTCCAGCACGGTTCCAGTTGCTTCCTAGATCAGCCCAGTCAGTCCCAGTATGATGCCATTTGCTCCCAGTTGCTCCCAGTCATGCCCAGTATGGGGGATGATGTGCAGGGTGTGTTCCCAGTCGCTCTCAGATCCTCCTAGTATTAGTCCAATCTCTCCCAGTATGATGCAAATATGGCCCCAGTGTTCTCCCAGTCCCTGCCAGAATAAACCAGTTTTGTTCTACATGGTTCACGTTGCTCCCCCCCTCACTTTCATTCCAGTCACTCCCAGCATGTCCCAGTGTACCTCAGTTCCCTCCAGCATCTTTCCAGTTCCTTCCAGTATGATCCCATTTGCTCCCAAGCACTCCCAGTCACCCTCAGTGTAGTGGCACTAACTGCCAGTATGATCCCAGTCACCTCCAGCATGATCCCAGTTCATCCCAGTATAAGCCCAGCAGTTTCTAATCCCCCCAGCATGCACCCAGTCACTCCCAGTTCCTCCCAGTTGCTCCTAGCGTGTTCCCAGTTGCTCACAGCTGCTCCCAGTCACCCTCAGCATAATCCCAGTCACTCCCATATATCCCATTTGCCCATAACATGGTCTCAATTGCTCACCGCCGGCTCCTACTCATTCCCAGTATGATCCCAGCATGATCCCAGTCTCCATCAGTGTGATCACAATCTGCCCTGGTATGGCAGTATGATTCCAATACGATGTCCATACAAACCCAGTACCATCCCAGTCACTCCCAGTACGATCCCAGTATGATGTCAGTACAAAGCCAGTACAGTCCCAGTCACTCCCAGTAGGATCCCAGTGCAGGCCAGTCCCTGGCAGTGCTGCCACTGCTGGGATTCCCCAGCCCTGTGTGCGTTCCCCCCCGGCGGATGTGCCGAGAGGAGCCCCAAGGGCTGGCAGTGGCCAGGCAGGGTCCCCAGCCAGGCCCAGTTGGGATGTGCAGCCCCCAGTTTGCCCAGTTTGCCTCTCCTTTGGCCCGGGCCGGGCTCCCCCCGCCCGCAGCGGCTGGGAGCAGCCGAGAGCCCCGCGCTGCCCATCCCGACCTGTCCCGGCTCCATCCCCGCTCGTACCGCGGGCTGCGAGGGCTGCGGGAACGGGGCAGCGAGGGTGTGGCTGCTGCTGGGGGAGGAGGAGGAGGGAGGGAAGGGCAGGGATGGAGGGGGAGGAGGAGGCGGGGTAAGGGAGGAGGACGGAGAAAGGAGTTGGAAGGGGCAGGACGGAAGAGGAGAAGGAGGTGGAGATAACACAGGGGAGCGGGAGGGGGGATGGAAGAGGAGGAGCAAAGGCGGATCAAGGCTGAGCTGAGGGAAGCGCGCGATCACTCCGAGCTGGGCCTGAATTCGCAGCCCCACCTGTGGGATCATCGCCCCCTCCCCTCTCATCGCGCAGGACAGCGGGGGCAGGGGGAGTTCAGCCCAGATATCCCGGGGGGTCATTGGGTTGGGTTTTTGGGGGGATGTTTGGAGAATGAAGCAGTCCAAGGCTGAGAGGAAAAGGCTCCTCGGGGGCACATCGGGGGGTGCCGGTGGCGGCTGCCGGCAGAGGCAGCCTGGAGGAGCAGAGCCCTGTGTCCCCCAGGAGCCCAAAGTGGGGAGCCCAGAGAGGGGGCAGCGCCACCATGGGCGGGAGCCTCAAGAGCCTGGAGAGGGGCAGGGGGGACTCCTTGGAGCCGCTGCAGCCCAGAGCAGAGAATGAGGGGAGAAGGGAGCCCGGGAGCCCAAACAGCCGCGACATCCCGGAATGGGGGGAGCGAAGAGGGGAGAGCTTTTGGCATTGCTGGGAGTGCCAGCAGCCTGGGCAGGGCGGGCACCGAGGAGAAGGGGGATCCCGAATCCAAGCGTGACCCCAGCAGCTGGGACAGGGGGTAACCCCCGAACACCAAAGGGGAGGGAGCAGGGACGGGGAACTCCTGAGAGGCTTTTTCAGGGCTTAATCTTGGTGTTTGAGAGTTTTTTCTGGAGCTCAGGTGTCCTGTGACTTGTAGTGATGGACACAGGCAGAGGGACCTTCAAACTCAACGTGTGTTGGGGAAGATGAAACAAGGAAGCCTTATAAATATGATTGTCTGGCAAATGATTGTGAGAATATAGAAAGGAGAAGCAAGACTGGAATGGAAGCAAGCTTTTAGATACCTTAGTGAACAGTTGGAAAGCAATGGTGTGGCCTGACTGAAGGTAATCCCCTTTTGATGAAACAATTCCCTCTGCTTGCAGACAGGTCCCAGGGTCAGAGCAGACCCTACTAGCTCAGCAGAAGGGGTCCAAAGAGTAGTATTCCGGGTTTAAAATGTAACACAGTATGGTCATGTAATGATTTTTATAGGCTGTATGTAAATGCTATAGGATTTGTATCTTGTACTAGATTGGTTAGTGAGAAATAGAATATTCAACTCAGAAGAAGATTTATTGTATTGTAAGGGGAAACTTACTCTCTTACGCTCTTACCCTCTTACTCTCTCACCCTCTCATCCTCTCTGCCCCTCTCTTCTCTCTGGCCTCCTCTGAGCTGTGGCTGGCAGCTCCAAGCAGGGCCCTGCACCCAGGCCCTTTCAAATAAACTGCAAGTTCCACGACCTGGCTTCAGAGATCTCTTGTCTCCGTCCATCCCCACCGTCCTACCCCCAACGCTCCTACAAACGTGCTCATCCCTTATTTTCCCCAAACCAGGATTTCCCATTGTGAGGAAGGCTGCGAGGAAGAGGAAGATGCTCCAGGACACTGATGCAGGTGAGGAGGAAGTCAGTGCCTCTTTCCCCTCTGTGCTGCTCCCTCTCCCTGCCCAGCACGGCCCTGGCTCCGGCACAGTCCTGGGGGGATCTCCTTGCCCTTGCCTGTGGCACAGAGGTAAATCCCGTCCTGTCCTTGTCCTTCCTCCCCCAGAGCAGGAGCTGAGCATGGAGAGCAGGGAGGACAAATGCCTGCAGCAGAACCTGGTGGAAGAGGCCATTTTGAGCGGCTCCACGGTGCAGGAAGCCAACAGGGAGGAAAAGGCCCAGAGATGCTGCACGAGGAGGGGCTGCAAGCACAGCTGGGGGGGATCTGAGGGGGAAAGAGCCAGCCTGGGCTGGGAAGGCGGCCGGAGATCGGGCCAGAGCTCGGAGCTGGTGCTGCATGAGCAGCTCCATGATGGGGAGAAGCTCCACACGTGCATGGAGTGTGGGAAGAGCTTCAGGAGGAACTGCAACCTGATCAGGCACCAGAGGACCCACAGTGGGGAATGGCCCTATGAGTGTGGGGAGTGTGGGAAGAGCTTCAGCTGGAGCTCCAGCCTGATCAGGCACCAGAGGACCCACACTGCGGAGAGGCCCTATGAGTGTTCCAAGTGTGGGAAGGGGTTTCCAAGCAGCTCCCATCTCCTCCAGCACTATCAGAGTCACAGAGAGGAGAGGCCCTTCCAATGCCCTGACTGTGGGAAGGGATTCAAGGACAACTCCACCCTCTTCACCCACTGGCGCATCCACACAGGAGAGAGGCCCTACAAGTGTGATAAATGCAGGAAGAAGTTTCTGACCAGCTCCAGTCTCCTCAAGCACTATCGGATTCACACGGATGAGAGGCCCTTCCACTGCCCTGACTACGGGATGGGATTCAAGCACAACTCAGACCTCGTCACCCACCGGCGCATCCACTCAGGGGAGAGGCCCTACGAGTGTCCCCAGTGTGGGAAGAGCTTCTCCAGCAGCTCTACCTTGGCCAAACACCAACGGAGGCACCGGTAAGGGAAGCCCTGCGAGTGCCCCGAGTGCGGGAAGAGCTTCGTGCACTGCTCCAGCTCCATCCCCCACTGGAGGAGGCACTTTGGGCACAGCCCTGGTCACTCACATTCCCTGTGATCCATGTTGGGAACACACCTGGCTGCTTCTCCTTTTGGTTTGGCCCCAATTTGGAGCAGTGGGATGGGGATTGTGTGGGGCTGGGTGTGTGGGATGTGTTTGACTGCAAATAAAACTTTCAGAGTTACTGATTCTGTCCTATTTTCTGTAAGTTCTGTTTGCAGAGTGCCGCCTTCTCAGCTGATTTAATTACTATTAAAATCCTTTTTTAAAATCTAACCCAAAGAATCCAAAAACCAATATCCAAACAAAGCCACTCACCCACAATTAAATTTTTTAAAAGTAATTTTATTTGTTTTAGAGTACTTAAGGGAATTATTAAAGTTTAATTGTTGGTTAAAATTTCTGAGAAATTACAGTGGTGTTTGGTTTTGTGTTTAGTATATTTGTAATAGGAATTTTTTTTACTAAGGTGTGTTAGATTCTATGTTAGTTTTTCAGATATTTTTTATCTAAAGTATATTGGTTACTGGGTTAAAACTTACAAAAGGTATTTCTTTGTATGTAATTTGTTTTTTTTCTTTGGTAATGTTATATTAATAGTTTACTGTTGTTTTGGCTTGAGTCATTATTGGAGTATTGTAAGGAAGAGTTGAAATTATATTTCATTTTTATATTTCATTTTTATTGTAGTGTATTTAATTTTAATTTTAATTTATTGATTTTTAATTTATTATAATTTGTTGAGAGGATAGGAAGTAAGTTCAAGGGCAGGAACATTTTTTCCTGGCTTGGAACTGGAATTCCAGACCCTGGGAGTATGTGCAGGACCACAGACTGGGATCAAGTATGGGCTGGGATCAAATACGGACTGGGATCCTATGGGTTTGGACTGCACAGAGTGGGACCATATGGATCAGGACCACACAGACTGGGATCAAATGGACTGGGATCACATGGCCGAGGATCACGTGCACTGGGATCCTGTGGATCAGAAACCTCCAGACTGGGATAGGCTGGAGTGGGATCAAGTATGGACTGGGACTGTATGGACTGAGATCCAGTGGACTGGGACCACACAAACTGATCAAGTGGTCTGGGATCAAATATGGGCTGAGACCATATGGAAAGGGACCATGCAGATCAGGACTGGGATAAACTGGGTTGAGATTTTATGGACTGGGATTGCACAGACTGGGATTGCACAGACTGGGAAAAAGCTTTGGCTTCCTTTGGCTGCCATCCACGTCTGAAGGCAGCCACATCAAGTTGGCTTGATCCTGTTTGGGGGTCCCATCCCCCTCTTCCCTCTGCTCTCCCGCCCCTTCCCCATCGTTCCCCCAGCCCCCTATCCCCTCCGCAGTGCTTGGTTTTGGGGGTTCCAGGCCTCTCCTGCTCCCTTTGGGGGTCCCAACACCCTTGGGTTTAATTTGGGGCCCCCACGCTCTGATTGGCCAGGATCTGTTTTGGGGTGGGGACGGGACGAACTGGGCACCCCCAGGAGCCCCTCAGGTTTGGGGCTTTCAATCCCCCCTCGGCCCTCGGGGCGGCCCTGGGGCCGCCCCAACACCCCCAAAATGGGGAGGGTCCGCGGGGCACCTTGGAACCCCCAGAAATGGGCGGGGAGCAGTAGGAGAGGCCCCAAAAAGGGATTGAAGGGTCTGGGCTGGGAATGGGGGAGGCTCTGGGGATGGCTCCGGTCTGGATTGGGGTGGGCTGGGATTGAGGGAGGGTCCGTTCAGCGACTGGGGAGGGGCTGGCAGTGGAGAGGGGTCCGGGATTGTGGGGATGGGTCCATTCCGGGACTGGGGCGGGGCCTCTACCTGGGATTGGGGTCCGGGATTGGGTCAGGGTCTCCCCCCGATCCTGTTCCCAATCCCAATCCCAATGCTGATCCCAATCCTAATCCCAATCTTATTCCCGATCCCGTTACCGATCCCGATGCTGATCCCAATCTCCTTCCCGATCCCGTTACCAATCCCGATCCCGATGCTGATCCCAATCTCCTTACCGATCCCGATGCTGATCCCAATCTTCTTCCCGATCCCGTTACCAATCCCGATCCCGCCACTGTTTCCAGGGAATGGCTCTGATCTCAACCCTGACGCCAAACCCAGGGAATCAAACATTGGGATCAAGCACCCCAAATCCTGGGGTCAACTCCCTGCAACCCCAAATCCTGGAGATTGAAACACCGGGGGAATCAAACACCTCCAAACCCAGACTCTGGGATCTCAACACACGCCCCCCAGCCCAAACCCCAAATTTTAGGATCAAATCCCCCAAATCTCAGATCCTGGGGTGTCAAACACTCCCGAATTCCCAAACGTTGGGGTTAAATCCCCCCAAAGCCAGCTCCTGGGGTTTGAAACATTTGGGCTGTCCAACACCCCCCCATTCCCAAAGTCTGGGGTCAAACATCCCCTAAATCCCAAATCCTGAAGTGTCAAACGCCCCCAACCCCCAAAGTTTAGGGTTAAAACCCCCAATCCCCAATTCCTAGGGTTTGAAATATCGAGGGTGTCCAACCATCCTCACTCCCAAAGTCTGGAGTCAAACCCCCCAATCCCCAAACTTTGGGGTCAAAGGCCCTCAATCCCAAACTCTGGGGTGTCAAATCCCCCTGATCCCCCAACTTTGGGGTTAAATCTCCCCAAATCCTGGGGTGAATCCCCCCAATTACCAAACTTTGGCATGAAAACCCCCTGACCCCATATCCTGGGGTTTGAAACATCTGGGGTGTCCAATTGCCCTTATCCCAAAATTTGGAGGTCAAACCCCCTGACTGACAAATCCTAGGGTCAAAAACCCCCACATCCCAAATTCTGGGGCCAAACATCCCCAAACCCCAAGTCTGGGGTCAAAAACCTCCAAATCCTAAACCCCAAGGTGTCAAACCCCCTTTAACTCCCAAATTTTAGAATCAAACCCCCCAACCCCCAAAATTTGGGGTCATGACCCCCCCAGTCTCCATATTCCCCCAAACCCATTGCAACCCTGGGGGGCACAGTGGGGTTTGTTTGGAGCAGCTCCAGCTGCAATATCTGCAGATAGACCCTGGGTAAAATGTTGGGAAAAACCCCAAAAACCCCTCAGGAACCCCAAAATCCCTGGGGGCTGGGAAAGGGGATTTGCAGTGGGGATCTGGGGTGGCAGAAGGGGATTTGGGGTGAAAGAAGAAGGATTTGGAGTGAGGAAATTTGGGGTGGAAAAAGAAGGATCTAGGATGGAAAAAGGAGATTTTTGGTGTGAAAGAAGGAGGATTTGGGGTGGGAAAAGGGATCTGGAGTGGGAAAAGAGGGTTTGGGGTGAAAGAAGAAGGATTTGGGATGTACAAAGAAGGATTTGGGGTGGAAAAAGGAGATTTCAGTGGGAAAAGGGGATTTGGATGGGAAAATGGGTTGAGGGTGGGGATTGTGAGACCAGAGGAGACCTTCAGATGGGTCCGTTTGGTGCTGCCTCCCTGGCTGCTCCCAGCACCTCCAGAAGCAGCACCTGGCTGGCTCTTGGCCCTGCCCATGCCCATTCCAGCAGAGCTGGCCAGAGGGGAGCAGCCCCAGGCTGTGCCTGTGCCCCCAGCCCCTGTGGGCAGTGTGTGGCTGCTGGGCTGGGCTCCAGAGGGGAATGGCCTTGCAGCACAAAGTGCCCAGAGAGCCCAGAGCCAAAGAGTCTCTCCCCTGCAGGCACTGCTGCTCCGGTGCATTGAAACATTTCCAGTGCTGGAGTGGGCTGACGGCTGTTCCTCATCCCACCCAAAAGAAGCTGATGGTTGGATATTATTGGAGAATTTCTCTCAAGTTGAGCCCGGCAGGGGGTTCTTGACAGGGAGAAGCTGCTACAAGAAATACCCTGATGCCTCCCCCAGGCTCTGTGTGTTTCAACGCTCTTGGCCTTTCTTGATGCTTCTTAAATGAAAAGAAATTCCTGGGGCAGCAGCAGCAGCAGCAGGATTTGCCTCTCACCATAAAATACTGTTACATCAGCTGGTTTTCCAGTCCATCCAGCTCTTACAGTGGCTATCCTGGCATGTGTCCAAACCCTAAAGATGTTCATATCCCCAAAGGGTGACACAGGGTTTTTCCTGTTGTTCAGACCTGGAAGACTTTGAGGCTTACAAATAGAAGGGGGAGTAATTGCAAGGTGCTGTACTGTATTTATAGTGGTCTTTTAATAAGCAATAAAATTACAGGTGGACCATGATAGGAAAATAACTTGCTGCAGGAAAAATTCCTCAGGATACCTGGTTATTCTCAAGCTCTACTGCTGCCATTGAGTAGGGAAAGACGAACAACAAGCCATGTCTGAATAACAACAGCTTAATGTTGTGCTCTCTTCCTGAGTCTGCTCCCAAAAGATCTGGGATTGACAAAGATAAAGGAAATTTAAGAGCTGGTTTTGGTTATTTCAGAGAAAGTTTAAAAGGGAGAAGGGATTGGGGTGATGAAGAGGCTGTCATTACCTATCCTTTTCAGTGCTGTCTATTGTTGCAAAAATGAGCAATGTGCCCTGCTGGTGTTTAGATGTTCTGAGTCCCTCAGCTGTGAGTTGGTTGCCGTGCTGTCCTGCCTGGTGCTTGCTGGATGTGCTGGAAAAAAGAGCTTGGGCCCTTGATGAAAATGACCACAAATGAGTTCATTGAGATTTACTGGGCTCAGAGTAAAAGGGATGAAATTCAGGTTTGATCTAGAAAATGCTTCTTCCCTGTCAGGATGGTGAAGTCCTGGCTCCACAGATTGCTCAGAGAAGCCAAGTAAATAAAAGTTTCAGAATTCTTCCTTTCTGTCCCATTCCTGTTCCATAAGTTCAGGTTTGCTTTTCAGAGTGCCACCTTCTCAGCTGGTTGCCGTTTGTGTCCTGCTTTCTCTCCTGCCTTCCTTTGTCTGCTCCTTTTCCCTTCCACAGGGTCTGTCTTTACCTGTGGCAGCTCCCAGCCAAAGACCCTCCCCTGATTGTATTTTTTTTTCTTCCCCATCCAGGTGCTCAAACAGCCCGGGATGAAGTTCTGGAGGCTGGCAGTGAAATGTCTGTGTAAGATCTTGCTGCACTTGTGTCTTGGCCCCTTCAGAATTTGGCCTTGAAGGGCAGGAGCATCTTTTCCTTGCTGGCAGCTGGAATTGCAGCCCATGGCAGTGTGTGCCAGAGATGTCAGAGGGCAATTGCTGAGGCTGCCGGGGCGCTGCTCCTGCCGTGCCTGCCGGGGGAGCTGTGCAGGGCAGGGTCAGGCTGCAGCAGCTGGCTGGGCTCCCCAAGCAGACAGCAAAGGCGGCTTTGCTGCACATTCTGCAGCTGGGGGCAGAGGGAAGAAGGGCAGGGAGTCCCTGACAGAATGCTGGAATGCTTGTGGCTGGAAGGAACCTACCCCCCGACCCCAATCGGGCCCAGCCCTGGATGTCCCCTGAGACCCTCCCCAGACCCTCTCCCCAAACCCTTCCAGAGTCCCTGCCCAAAACCCTCCCAGGACACCCTCAGCACTCCCCAGAGCTCTCCCCAAACTCCCCCCAGGACCATCCCAACACCCTCAGACCCTCCCAAGACCCTTCTACGACCCCTCCCCAAAACCCCCCCAGACCCTCCCACGACCCCTCCGCCCCCCCGCGAGACCTCTCTTAGGAGCCATCTGCACCCCCCAGGTCGCCCCACAATCCCCCAGAACCCTTCCCCAAAGCTCCCCCCCAAACCCCCGGACCCCTCCCCAGACCCCTCCAGACCCTCTCCCGCCCCCCTCCCCCCCCCCCGCGCCGATCCCCTCGCAGGCCCTTCCCGTTCCTGTCCCGAGCCCGGCGGGTCCCGGCGGCGGCGGGGAAGGGGGCGCCGCTTTCGGCTCGCCTCTGATTGGCTGAGGCGGCACGGGGGAGGCGGGCATTGCTGAGGGGAGCCGTGCTGTGATTTTGTTTTAGGGACGTGCAGCACGGTGATTGGTTGGTTCGGGGCGGGGCGCGCCGCCGTTCTTGAGAGTCCGCGCGCACGGCAGAGGCGGGAGATTGTGAGGGGAGAGCGGGGCTGAGGTGGGGACGGGGAGAAACTGGGGTGGTTTGGGGCGGGTCTGAGGGGAAATTGGGAATTTTTGGGGGCACCGACGGGAAACATAGGTGTGTGCGATGGGTTTGGAGTGAATGAGGGAGTCTGAGGGGGCTTTGGTTGGTCAGAGGGAGCTTTAGGGAGCTTGGGGGGGAGCTTGAGAGG
Organism: Melozone crissalis; assembly: GCF_028551555.1. Classification (NCBI taxonomy): domain Eukaryota; kingdom Metazoa; phylum Chordata; class Aves; order Passeriformes; family Passerellidae; genus Melozone; species Melozone crissalis. The sequence continues at coordinate 120,741 of NW_026535873.1, read as the reverse complement.
GTCTGGAGCATTCTCAGGTGGGTTTAGGGGGATCTCAGGAGAATTGGGCGGGTCTGAGGGGATTTTGGGGGATTGTGAAAGGAACTGGGCTGTTGTGAGGGCATCTGGGGGGGTCTGAGGTGGCTCTAGGGGTAATTTTGGGGAGTCTGCAGGGGATTTCATAGGGTTTGGGGGGGATTGAGTGGTCTGAGGGGGATGTGGGGCATTCTGATGGATTTGGGGGGGGTTCTCAGATGGGTCTGGGGTGAATTTTGGGGGGAAATGGGGGGGTCTGAGAGTCCTGGGAAGGTTTTTGGGGTCCAGGGTGGTTCTGGGCCAACACTGGGGGAGCTCTGGGGGGTTTGGGGTTCCTGGAGGGGTCCCGGGGGGTCCCAGGCCCACCCTGAACCGGGGTCTGGGGGTTTCGAGGGGAGGGGGCACAGCAGGGGTTCCCCCCCTCCCCAGTTTTTGGGGGGTCTCCCATGGTGCCCCCTCCCCAAAAAGCTCCGAGGGCCCCCTGAAGTGGCTCCTGTTCCACCAGCTGGTGCCCCCTGATCCAGGACGACCCCACTGAGCCTGGGGGGCTTCTGGGGGATTTTCAGGTTTTGAGTGGGTTTTTGGGGATTTCAGAGTTGCTTTTTTGGGCTTTGTGGGATTTTTTGGGGAGTTTGGGGGAAATTATTGGGTTTTTGAGGAGAATTATTGGGTTTTGGGATGGCTAGAGGATTTTGGGGGGTTTTGGATTTTGGGTGTTTTGTTGGGGTTGTGGGGTTTTTTTGGATGGGGAGGGGATTTATTGAAATTTTTGGGAGTTTTTTATAATTTTGGTGAGTTCCACTGGGATTTTCGGAGATTCTCTGGGGGTTTTGAGGGTTTTCTTGTAACTTTTGGGGAATTTGTGAGGTATTAGTGGAATTTTAGGGGGGCTTTGTGGCATTCCCTGGGTGTGGGGAAGGGCTGAGAGGCACCAAAATCTCCTTGAAACCCCTGAAAGTCCCAATAAAACCCATTAAATCCCAATTAAGTCTCTCAAAATCTCATTAAAACACCCTAGAATCCTAATAACAGCCCACAAAATCCTTTGAAATCCCAATAACCCAAAAAATCCTAATTAAACTCCACAAATCCCCCAAAAATCTCAAAACCATGAAAAGTCCCACAAAATCTCCCCCAAATCCAAAGAAATCCTGGCAACACCCAAATCATCCCACAAAACCCACCAAAAATCTAAAAACCCTCAAATCCCCAAGGAATCCCGCTAAATGCCACCACAATTCCAATAAAATCCCCACAAAATCTCCTAAAAATCCCAATAAAACCCCCAGAATTTCTGAGAATCCCAAAAATCCCAACAAGATCTCAGTAAAACCCCCAAAATTCAAAAAAAGCCACAAAAATTTCAATAAACCCCCAAACGCCCCCAGAAAAACTCCCCCTCAAACTGCCAGTAGAATCCCCCAAAATCTAAACCCCCCAAAATCCACTAAACCAGCAGCTCCCAGTCCATCCCAGTATGATTCCAGTCGCTCTCAATGTGATCCCAGTGTAACCCAGTATGGACTCAGCTGCTCTCACTGTGATCCCAGTGTGATCCCAGTTGCTCCCAGCATAATTCCAGATGTTCCCAGTTCCTCCCATTATGATCCCAGTTTCCCAAAGAATAGTCCCAGTCCCTCCCAGCAGGGTCCCAGTTGTGCCCAGTTGCCTCCAGGGTAGATTCAGTTTCCCCCAGCATCGTCCCAGTTGCTCCCAGCATGATCCCAGCTGTTCCCAGTGTGGTTCCAGTGCCCCCACTATGGTTAGAGACACTCCCAGTTTGTTTTAGTTACCTCAGAATGATCCCAGTCTTGCCCAGTTACTCCCAGTTTCCTCTAGCATAATCCCAGTTTCCATCTGTTGCTCAAAGGGTGGCCCCAGTTGCTCCCAGTATGATCCCAGTTGCCCCACTTATAGTCTCAGTCCTCTCAGCACGGTTCCAGTTCCTTCCAGCTGTTCCCAGTTGCTCCCAGTGTGTCACATTTTCCTCCCAACATGGCCCAGTAGCTCCCAGCAAGCCCCAGTCAGGTTCCATTCACACCCAGTATAATCCCAGTATGAGTGTAGCCACTCCATGTATGATCCCAGTCACCTGCAGTCTAATCCCAGTGTCTCCCAGTCACTCCCAGTCTGATGCCAGCACCCCCAGTGTGATCCCAGTTGCTCCCAGCATGGGCCCAGCGTTTCCCAGTGTGCTTCCATCACTCCCCTATGGTTACAGACACTCCCAGTATGGTCCCAGTTGGACCCAGTTGCCCCTGCTCTAGTCCCAGTCACTCCCCAGATGATCCCAGTCCCCCCAGTATGGTCCCACTCACTCCCAGTTGCCCCCAGTGTGGTCCCAGTTCTCCCCAGCATGGTCCCAGTTGTTCCCAGTGTGGTTCCAGTCATTCCAGTATGGTTCCAGACACTCCCAGTATATCCCAGTTGCCCCCAGCATGTCTGTAGTCATTTCCAGGCACTGCCAGTGGCCCCAGTAAGGTGTCAGTTCTCCCAGTATGATCCCCCAGTCATGCCCAGTATATCCCAGTTGCCTCCAGCATGCATCCAGTCCTTCCCAGTTCCTCCAGTTTGCTTGCAGCATGATCCCAGTTTCCCTCAGTTGCTCCCAGTAGCCCAAAGTGTGATCCCAGTCTTTCCCTTTCAACCCCAATAGGATCCCAGTAAGCTCCAGTTTGATCCCAGTCACATGCCAGCGCTCCCAGTGTGGTTCCAGTATAATCCCAGTTGCTTCCAATCTTTCCCAGTATGGTCCCAGCTGCCTCCAGCACGGTTCCAGTTGCTTCCTAGATCAGCCCAGTCAGTCCCAGTATGATGCCATTTGCTCCCAGTTGCTCCCAGTCAGGTCCAGTATGGGGGATGATGTGCAGGGTGTGTTCCCAGTCGCTCTCAGATACTCCCAGTATTAGTCCAGTCCCTCCCAGTATGATCCAAAGGTGAGCCCAGTGTGCTCCCAGTCCCTACCACTATGAACCAGTTGTGCTCCACATGGTTCCAGTTGCTCTCTTTCACCTTCACTTTTGTTCCAGTCACTCCCAGTATCTCCCAGTGTATCCCAGTTCCCTCCAGCATGTTCCCAGTCACTCCCAGTTGCTCCCAGTTGAGTTTTTGGGGGGATGTTTGGAGAATGAAGCAGTCCAAGGCTGAGCGGAAAAGGCCCCTTGGGGGGACATCGGGGGGTGCCGGTGGCGGCTGCCGGCAGAGGCAGCCTGGAGGAGCAGAGCCCTGTGTCCCCCAGGAGCCCAAAGTGGGGAGCCCAGAGAGGGGGCAGCGCCACCATGGGCGGGAGCCTCAAGAGCCTGGAGAGGGGCAGGGGGGACTCCTTGGAGCCGCTGCAGCCCAGAGCAGAGAATGAGGGGAGAAGGGAGCCCGGGAGCCCAAACAGCCGTGGCATCCTGGAATGGGGAGAGCGAATCAGGGGGAGCTTTTGGCATTGCTGGGTCTGCCAGCAGCCTGGGTAGGGCGGGCACCGAGGAGAAGGGGGACCCCGAATCCAAGCGTGACCCCAGTAGCTGGGACAGGGGGTAACCCCCGAACACCAAAGGGGAGGGAGCAGGGACGGGGAACTCCTGGGAGGCTTTTCCATGGCTGAATCTTGGTGTTTGGGAGGTTTTTATGGAGCTCAGATGGCCAGTGACTTGTAGAGGTGGACTTGGGCAGAGGGAACTTCAAACTCAATGTGCCTATACTTTGTTGTCCTCAAACCAGGATTTCCCATTCGCAGTGCTTGGGCAGCTGCGAGAAAGGGGAAGATGCCCCAGGACACTGAGGCAGGTGAGGAGGAAGTCAGTGCCTCTTTCCTCTCTGTGCTGCTCCATCTCCCAGCCCAGCACGGCCCCGGCTGCAGCTCAGCCCTGGGGGGATCTCCTTGCCCTTGCCTGTGGCACAGAGGCAAATCCCGTCCGGTCCTTGTCCTTCCTCCCCCAGAGCAGGAGCTGAGCATGGAGAGCAGGGAGGACAAATGCCCGTGGCAGAACCTGGTGGAAGAGGCCATTTTGAGCGGCTCCACGGTGCAGGAAGCCAACGGGGAGAAAAGCCCTGGAGATGCCGCCAGAGGAGGGGCTGCAAATGCAGCTGGTGGGGATCTGAGGGGGAAAGAGCCAGCCTGGGCTGGGAAGGTGGCCGGAGATGGAGCCAGAGCTCGGAGCTGGTGCTCCATGAGCAGCTCCATGATGGGGAGAAGCCCCACACCTGCTTGGAGTGTGGGAAGAGCTTCAGGAGGAACTGCAACCTGATCAGGCACCAGAGGCCCCACACTGGGGAATGGCCCTATGAGTGTGATCAGTGTAGGAATAGGTTTAAGACCAGCTCCAATCTCCTCGATCACCAGCACATGCAGACAAAGGAGAGGCCCTTCCGCTGCCCCGACTGCGGGCAGGGCTTCAGGTACAGCTCCTGTCCTGTTGTGCACCGACAAACCCACACTGGGGAGAGGCCCCACGAGTGTGAGGAATGTGGGAAGAGCTTCGGACAGAGCTCCCAACTGATCCGCCACCAAAAGTTCCACACGGGGGAGAGGCCCTACGAGTGTGGGGAGTGTGCGAAGGGGTTTCGGATCAAGTCAGATCTCCTCCGGCACAATTGGATCCACACAGAGGAGAGGCCTTTCCAATGCCCCGATTGTGGGAAGGGATTCCAGCACAACTACACAACTACACGCTCATCAAGCACCCATGCATCCACACTGGGGAGAGGCCCTACGAGTGTCCCCAGTGTGGGAAGAGCTTCTCCAGCTGCTCTAACTTGACCCAACACAAACGGAGGCACCGGTAAGGGAAGCCCTGTGAGTGCCCCGAGTGCGGGAAGAGCTTCGTGTGCTGCTCCAGCTCCATCCCCCACTGGAGGAGGCACTTTTGGCACAGCCCTGGTCACTCACATTCCCTGTGATCCATGTTGGGAACACACCTGGCTGCTTCTCCTTTTGGTTTGGCTTAAATTTTTTTCTCTTCTCCATGTCTTTGCACTCCAAAAGCCAAGAGGGATCAATCTGTCACCTCAAAACCACTCAAATCCCAATGAAAACAACTGCATTTTAACCCAACAGGGCTCAATCTCACCTCAAATTGCTTGTTCCCGCCTCACAAAAACTCAATCCTGTGCCAGACTCACTCCATTCCACAGCCACCAGGGTGAGTTGGGGTTGGGAGGTGATTGGTAGAAGTGGGATCCCAATTTGGAGCAGTGGGATGGGGATTGTGTGGGGTGGCTGGGTGGGGTGTATTTGACAGAAAATAAAACTTTCAGAGTTACTGATTTCTGTCCCATTCATTTTCAGTCAGTTCTGTGTGCAGAGTGCTGCCTTCTCAGCTGTTTCAATTCCTATAAAAATCTCATTTTTTAAATCATCTAACCCAAACAATTCAAAAACCTATATCCAAATAAAACTACTCACCCGAAATTAGAATTTTGAAAAAAATAATTAATTTTTTAGAGTACTTAAGGATGTTAATAAAGTTTAATTGTTTGGTTCAAATGTGTGAGAAATTACAGTGGTGTTTGGTTTTGTGTTTAGTATATTTGTAATAGGAATTTTTTTTACTAAGGTATGTTAGATTCTATGTTAGTTTTTTAGATATTTTTTATGTAAAGTATATTGGTTACTGAGTTAAAACTTACAAAAGGTATTTCTTTGTATATAATTTGTTTATTTATATTTTTTGGTAATGTTATATTAATAGTTTACTGTTGTTTTGGCTTGAGTCATTATTGGAGTATTGTAAGGAAGAGTTGAAATTAGATTTAATTTTTATATTTCATTTCTATTCTAATGTATTTCATTTTAATTATAATTTCTTGATTTTTAATTTATTATAATTTGCTGAGAGAATATGAAGTAAGTTCAAGGGCAGGAACATTTTTTCCTGGCTGGGAACTGGAATTCCAGACCCTGGGAGTGTGTGCCGGACCACATACACTGCAATCAAATATGGACTGGGATCAAATATGGACTGGGATCCTATGGGTCAGGACGGCACAGAATGAGACCATAGGGATCAGAACCACACAGCTTGGGATAAACTGGACTGGGATCAAATATGGGCTGGGACCATATGGCATGGGACCATAGAGATCAGGATGAGACAGACTGGGATAAACTGGGTTGAGATTATACGGACTGGGCCATATGGACTGGGATTGCACAGACTGGGATTGCACAGACTGGGATCACGCGGACTGGGAAAAAGCTTTGGCTACCATAGGCTACCTTTGGCTGCCATGCACGTCTGAAGGCAGCCACATCAAGTTGGCCATATCCTGTTTGGGGGTCCCATCCCCCTCTTTCCCCCGCTCTCCCGCCCCTTCCCCATCGTTCCCCCAGTCCCAACTCCCCCCCACCCCGTGCTTGGTTTTGCAGGTTCCAGGCGCCCCCTGCTCCCTTTGGGGGTCCCGACCCCCCTTTGGGTTAATTTGGGGCCCTGCCCCCTTCTCACCGCGCCCTCCCCTCACCCGGCGGTTGGGGGGGCTCCGAGCACCCCCAGTGCCACCAGCGCGGCCCCGGCTGCCCCCGCACGCCCCATCCCCATCCCCGGGGTCACCTCCCCCCGCCCCAAATTCCGCTCCTGGCAACTGATGAGTCATCAGCGACAAACGCTCTGATTGGCTGGAAATGGCCCCTGGAGCAGCGGGACAGGCACCTTTGCAGCCTGAGCTGCCATTGTTCCTCTCTGTCCGTGCCCGGAACACAGCCCGGAGGAGAAGGGCAGCAGGGCCCTGCGTGTCCCCGGGCTCAGGTTTTGCGCCGCTTCAGCTCCACGGAGACGCGGGTCAAGTGAAAAAAACAAACAGTTTATTAAGGGAAAGCGAAGGTAAGGGGTGAGCTGGGAGGCAGAAAAAGGGGACGGGCAGGGCCTGAGGGCTGCAGGGAGGGAGGTGCCAACAGGGAGAGAGATGGCAGGAGCTGCTGGAGCTTCGCACAGGCTCAGCTGTGAGCAGCCAGAGCCGTGCGTGGAGCTCCAGCTGGTCACTTCTGCTCTGCAGGTGCTCCCATCTTCAATGGGCACTGGGAATCGCCGATGGACGCTGGTACATCTCATCCAGCAGATGAACAAAGTCGTGCACATCTTCTTTCAAAGGTCATCTAAAGCAGTTTGCTCATGCATGATGGATTCTTATCTTCCTTCAGCGCTTGAAGAGCTGGAAGAGTGGAACAGAGCCAAGGTCAGAGGCCAGATTGAGGGAATCCAAGGAAAGCCTCCTGCCAGGGCCATCCCAGCCAGCTCTTGCCATGGCCAGGAGGGAGCAGGAGACAAGGGCTTCGGCCGGAAGGTGCTGGCCACGGATCCCCCATGTGTCCCTGAAAGCTCTCCGGGCTGTGCCCCCACCACCCCTGGTCCGCACAGGCAGCAGAGCCCTCCGCAGCCCGGGCACGGATTGTAGCTGCGGAGCCGGGATTTGCATCTGCCCCCCCACCCCCGGCAGTGCTCGCTGCCACGCGGCTGCCCTGACACACCCTCAGTGAGGACCTGGAGCTCCTCCTGCTGCCCCATCACGAGCACTCCGGCCACCCCTGGCAAGACAGAGCATGTGGCGGCGCCAGGCGGCACAGCTGCCTGACACGGGCTCTGCCAGCCCTGCGGCCGCACGCCCTCCTGGCGGGCAGGGCTGCTGCCGGGCCCTGCCGCCCGCTGCCGCCCCAGGGCACGGCTGCGGGAGGGCGGCGGCAGCAATGCCCAGGGCGGGCGGGGCTGCAGCGGCCCGGGCGCGGCTCCTGCTGTAGCCGGGGCAGCAGCCAGGCCGGGGGCACGGAGGGGCGCGGGGCTGCTGGCTCACCCATGAGCCTGACGGCCGCCTCTCGTAGGGGCCTCTGTGGGCTCTGCAGGTGCGGCAGGGCCCAGCGCAGGTGCTCGGCCGCTCGGCTCTCGTCCTGCAGCAGCTGCGGGGAGCGCCGGCAGGGAAGGCTCGGCGCGGGCTCTGCCCCTGGGCAGAGTACTATACAGTAAACAGTACTATAGTGTTAGAAATGAGAAGCTTGACTAGGTCATTATTCAAGCAGCAATTTATTAATTATTTTGGTAAAGTATGAGCAATGCAACGCTGAGTACAGTGGGGGAAGTTTTCCCTCCAACTGCACAGGGATAGTTGAGGCTTACCAGTATTTATAGGGGCACTCCTAAGCTTTCTCAGCAGTTTCTAGTCCAAATTTTTACTCATCAGTAGTTTCTCTTCCCAATTTTTACATCACAATTCTATACAGTATTGTGATTATTTTTTCTCAGGATGTATCCCAGAAAAGGAATATCCCAGGTGGTGGGGGGTCCAACTTCTGAACGAAGAAAGAAGTCTCCCAGCTGGTGGGGTCCAGATTCCAGACATGGCTTTACCTTTTGATTGCAAGGACTGTAAATCTCACAACAGTGATGTCCAGCTTCCCTTGGTCAAAATTGTTAGTCCTTGTGTTAATATTCATATTCATTTCTCAAGCTGCTTTTCACTGTTTTGTCAAGGCATGAGATAGGCATATTTCCTTTTTATATATTCTAAAGCTATAGTTTCAAAAATCCTTACTACAAGCAATATTCTGAAATTATACTTCAAAAGGTTATTATTGCAAAACTCTTTAAGGCTTAGCTACAAGCAGAAAGTTCCTGTCAAAAACCAACATCACCAAAGCTTCAATTCAAATGCTTCTAAATCAACTTAAGACTTATAAAAGCTAATTAGGAACAAAGGATAGGTTCAAAGGCCTTCTTCCATGCTTTGCTTTCCTCAGTTATATTAGAATTCGTCTTTATAAGTGTCCCATGGTTGGTTTCCACACATATCAAAATCACAAATACACATGTTGCCTGTATGTACCTGACACAAAATACAGCTTTGTATTTGACAAAAGGAGAGAGATTTAGAAAGATGCATGACCAATTGCCTAAATTGGCAATCTTGCAGATCTGCACTTGCTGGGGAGCCTGATTTTACACCAAGGACCTGGGGAACCATTCCCAGCAATTGGGAAAATCTGAGGTCGTCCACCCGCTCATAGATGAGGTCTCCAAATTTGCCCCAAAAGTGGGTCCAGCTTTTATAGGCCAAAAAGAGCAAGTCCAAGTGACTTGATGATATTTTTCGGCCCAGAAAGCCCTGCAGCTGATGGCACACTTCACAATCAGCAGGGGACACAGCTAGGCCAAAGCCCAGACCTCTGCTGGGAGCCTTTCTCCTCAAATACCCTTCAGACAAACCTCCATCCAAGTCAGCTGGGAAAGTTTCTTCAAATGATCCATTTCTGGCACATGACTACACAGGGTTATGGGAAAGATTCTAAAGCAGCTGCTCTGGAGTCAAAGAGCCAGCACTAAGAGCCCTTGTCATCTCTTTGTAGCTAAATCACAATTTTGGGAGTTGAAGGAGTTTGGAACGAGCTAGAGAGAAGACCTCTGAGTGTTTTAGATTATGCGGTTTATGTTTCTTATTTTCTACACAGACAGGAAGGGTGAGTTTGGCTCACATCTCCACTGCATGGCTCAGAAGGTAACAAGACTTCAAGTCACAGAATCTTTAAATGATTTATTAGCCAATAAAACATTCCCAACAAAGATATGTATGTTTCTGATCCAATCCTTCAATATTTCGTCTTAGGGGCTCATGCTACAGTGTAAGCTTCCTTAGCCAATCATGTTCTGACACACAAACCTACAGCACTGCATCCTAAGCTTCTTGTTTACAGTTGCAACTACTTTTATTTTTTCTAGATCTTCAGCCCTAAAACTCTAAACTTTCCTCCACTTAGCTTAAGGTGTCTCTGTTTTATTCTATGAATCTGCATTCTCGCTTCTGGTACCCAAATTTGGAAGCCCTTTCCAAGGTCTCCGATCAAATCCTGTGTTTAATTCTAAGTTTTGCTGACAACACCAAAGGTCTAAGATTTCCCTGCATTTGGGTTTCCCACAACACTGATGCTGTTAGTTCCAGAGTGCCCGGGATCCCTCTTGCAAGTCAACTCTGGCAGGAACAAGGCGGGCAGCTGCCGGGGTGGCTGCTTGTGGCCTCTGAGAGCCCATTGCTCAGGGCTTGCCAGCGCCCCAGCCCCTCAGGGGCTGCCCCAGCCCGGCCAAGCTGCCCGGCAGCAGCGCCGCAGCCCCACAGCAGCTCCAGAGCAGCCCCATCCAGAGGCATCTGGGAGCCCTCAGCAAGGCAGCCAGCAGCACACAGGCAGGAGGATACAGAGGGTGGTTCCTTCCTGGCACAGGGCTTTTGGCCATCTCCAGGCACTGCTCTGGGAGAGAGCTCTGCAGCCCCAGCCCCTGCCCACCCACTCTGTCACCAGCACAAAGGCTTCAGCAGAACCACCACAGGACAAGGGGCTTCTGGCCATTTTCCCTTGCCCACTGCACGCCTGGGCAGCTTCCTGAGCCAGGGTACCCTTCTCCCCCTCTTCCCCTATGCCCTGCAGACCCTGGGTAGCAAAAGAAAGCTCCTGGGAGTCTGTGTATTATAACACACTCTATATTCATATACTAAAGAAAAAAAACAAAAAGAAAAAAAGAACAATCTTAAAGAAATGGAAAATTCCAGCTGGCTCAGGTGGCCCCAGCAGACAGAGCCTCTGGCCTCAGGTCTCTGCAGAGCTGCAGCAGTGCAGCCAGCCGAGCCCCGACAGACGAGGCCGTGTCCTCCATGCCCTGCGGAGCTGATCTTGCAGCCTCTGGAAGAGGGAATATCGCTCACTCTGCAGTGCCCGGAGGACATACAGTGTTTCTAGTGCCACGTCCGACACGGCACTGCTGATGTCCTCTGTCAGCGGTTCAAGGGCTGCAAGAGAGAGGGACAGAGCCATGGTCAGATCCTGGGAGCCGAGGAGGGAGCCGAGGAGAGCCCCCTGACATGGCCATCCCAGCCGGCTCTAGCCATGGCCAGGAGGGAGCAGGGACCAAGGGCACCGGCCTGAAGCTGCTGGCCACGAATCCCCAAGGTGGCCCTGAAATCTCTGTATGCTCTGCCCATGCCGCCCCACGTCCGCATAAGGACCAGAGCCCTCTGCTACCAGGGCAGAGCTTGCAGCTCCCCCGGCAGCCCCCGCTGTCAGCCCGCTGCCCTCACTCACCAGTGCAGATCAGCTGGAGCTCTTGCTGCTGCCCCCTCAGGTGCCGCCCGGCCATGCCTGTGAACGCAGAGCCTGTCATGGCCCCAGCGGCACAGCTCCCTGCCAGCGGCGCTGCCGGCACTGTGGCCACACGGGCTGCTGCCCAGGCAGAGCTCAGCCCGGGCCCTTGCCGCACGCTGCCGCCCCAGGGCACGGCTGCCAGAGGGCGGCAGCAACGCCCAGGCCAGGCGGGGCTCCACGGCGCCGGGCCGGGCCGGCGCTGCCGGGGCAGCAGGCGGGGCTAGGGCCGAGCTGCGGCGGGCCGGGGAGGAGCCCGGGCTCGGGACTCACCCATGAACCTGACGGCCGCCTCTCGCAGGGACTCCTGTGGGCTCTGCAGGTAGTGCAGTGCCCTGCGCAGGTGCTCGGCCGCTCGGCTCCTGTCCTCTGCCAGCTGCAGACAGCGGCAGGAGGGAAGGGTTGGCGCGGGCTCAGCTGCTGGGCTGGGCGCTGCCTGCGCCCATCGCCGGCCTCGCCTGCCCGCACAGCCCTGAGGCGCGGCCAGCAGCCGCTGGCCAAGGGCTCCCGAGGCGAGGGGCAGAGGGCCGGCTACTGCCCGGGGAGCCGTGGTGCCACCCCGCAGCCCCGCCAGGCCGGGGCTCCATGGGCACCCGACTCAGGCCCACGGGAGCCTGGACAAGAGACCGCGCGGCCTCTGGCTGCAGCAGCGGGCACAGCTGTTAGCCCCGCACACTGAGCACCGCCCTCAGGGACTTTGGCCATGCTGAGGCTGGGGGGTCTCTGCTGTTCTTACCAGGCACTCCCTAAAGCTCTGATCCACGTGCAGCATTTGTTCTATATCCCTCCTCTTCAGGAATCTGGCTGAGGAATGCAGCGTTTCCCGGGAGGCCTGGAGAGGGACAGAGATGCACAGATGGCTCTACAGTCCAGGGCACACGAGCATCCCAGTGGCACAGGCTGGAGGAGGCTGCAGCCCACGAGGTGCCCGGGCAGGAGGTAGCCCAAGCCCCTGCCAGGGGGACAGCAGCTGGCCACAAGTGCTCACCTCAGCAACCATCTGATTCTCATCATGGCAGTGGAAGTAGAGAGGGAGCAGGCTCTGGCGCACGTGGGACTTGAGGGCCTTTCTTCCCTCTTCTGTTGATAAGTCCAGCATCTCTTGAAAGAGAGCCATGGAGCTCAGCTGCACCTGGATGTCATCCTGGATGAAAGGAAAGGGCAAAAGACCTGAGCATCAGCTGCTTCAGGCCCCCCAGGGCACAGGCGTGCATCTGCACAGGGCACCAAGGGTCCGGGCAGCAGCCAGTGGCTGTGGCTGTGGGCACAGAGCCTTACGCTGTCAAAGAGTGGCAGGAGCGCCTCAGCCAGCTGCAGGGCGATGGGGGTGGCTATTGGAGCACCATTATCCAGGAGCAAATATTTGAGTAGAAGAATGCTCATCCTGATCATGTCGCTGTCATTTTCCTCCAGGAGCTCCACAAGACTTTCAGTCAGGCTCTGCATTTTTTCAGCCTGTGCGGAACATGACTTTGTGAAAGGCCGCCCTGCTGCCGCAGGGCCCAGAGGCCAAAGGCCTGTCCCGAAGCACTGGGGCAGCTGAAGCGGGAAGCAGGAGAGATGGGAACAGCTGCCCCAGCGGCCGAAGCCCAGGCAAGGCCAAGCGACTGCGTTGCCCAGCCCCACGCTGCCTGCACGGCTTCAGCCACTGCCCCCTTCTCACCATCAAGGGATTCTTGCCCAGCACTACGAGGCCTCGGAGTGCCAAGTAACGCCTGGCCATGTGCTCACTCTGCAGGTTCTGTGCCAGGATCTCCAGAACACTGTCACTGCATTGGCTCAAGTCCAGGCACTCGAGGACCTGAAAGGCACAGGGCAGTGACAGGGGAGCCGGCCGGCAGGAGCCCAGAAGCGCACAGGGTCGGGCCCAGGCAGCAGCACAGGGCACGGGCACTGTCCTGGCAGCTGTGGCTGTGAGAGGCCAGAGGGCTGGGAGGCAGCTCAGCCAGGCAGCACTGGCCTTGAGGCTCACCTCCACAAGGAATGCCAGGGCAGGGAAATCCCAGTATGGCATCTCTTTGCCGAGCAGGGCGAGCAGGTAGAATGCAACCGTGGAACAAAAGTGGATGGCTAAGCGGCGAATTTTTCTGAAGAGGGGAAAAAGGAAACAAAACCCTGATGCAGTGGGGCAAACCTCTCCCAGGCATGACTCACCCAGTTCTCATCTTTCCCCAGCACCCTTCCAGCAAGGGGACGTGGGCCATTTGGGAGTTGGTTGCTCATGGGCACCCTCCTCTGCCAGCCTTTTCCAGCCTGCTTGGCCGTCCCTCAGTGACAAGGCCCTCTGACCCATGGCCACCACGGACACTTTGTGGGGCACCTGTGCACAGAGCAGCAATGTCAGAGGCAGTGGGGAGAAGGGGGTCTCACCTGGCAAGCAGAGCCACGGCAAAGTGGTGCGTGTCAAGAGAGAGCAGCGTGTCCCAGGCACACCTGCGCTCCATTGCCACCACCACATCCTCGCAGCGGAGAAGGCAGAGCAGGGACTTCAGGGTGCGCACAGCAAACCTGTGTGCACAGCAAAGCCCAGGTCACACTGGCAGCACTGGCTCCTTGGCAGGCCACGTGGCAGGGACAGGAGGAGTGGCATGGAGCACCTGTTGGGGCTGGTGGCAAGGCCGTGCTCTTCCTGGCATCCCTTCCAGAAGGTGTCGACCTCCTCTGGCATATCCAGAGTGCTGAAGAACACTTGGAATAGCAGATGCACAAATAGGCGGGGGAAATACACCTTCAAGATCCGTGGCAGACAGGGCAGCTGGAGGATCTTCCACATCACCACAGTTGCCTGCAAAGGACAAAGCCCCCCGAGACAGCGCTCAGTGCCGAGGTGTGTGTGTGTCAGGGCCCGAGCGTGGCAGGGAGAGGCCAGGAGAGACCATGGCAGGGGGAGCACGGGGCCTGGTGGGCCTGAAGCTGCCCCTTGGCCAGGTTTCAGGCCAGCGCCTGAGGCAGGGAGATGCAGTGGGGGAAGGAGGAAGGAGAGCTGCTGGAGAGGCAGCCTTGGGGCCTGCAAAGGCCAGTTGCAGAAACTCACCGTCAGGGCAAAGACAGCCGTTTCGTCCCCATCGGAGGTGCAGGTGCTGTACTCTGGCCAGCTCCCCAGCACATCCAGGAGGATCAGCTGCGCCAGCTCCGCAGTCCTGGCTGAGCCCATGATGGTCTTCCACATGGCCATGGCAGCTCTGTGGGGTTAGAGCTGTGTCTCAGGAGGGTCTCAGACACAGCAGCGGGGGCAGCTGAGCCGGCTGCCATTTCTGCCTCTGCCCACTGCCCCCCTGCCAGCAGCAGCCAGACAGCCCAGGCCTGTGGGGACAGAGCCCTGAGAGGCGGCAAGGGAGCACGGCAGCAGGCTCAGGGGCTGGCCTGGCAGGGCTGGGAAAGGGAGCATCCAGAGGGCCCTGGAAGTCTCTGTTGCTCCGACACCTGGGGCAGGCTGTGCAGGGTGATGGGCTGGGGCGGCCTGAGCCCTGTAGGCAGGTGGGCCCCATACCTGTCACAGGACGGGGCCACACGCAGGAGCGTCATGACTGCGTCATTTGGCTGTGCTTGGGTGAGATCCAGCAGGGTCTTGTCCAGCCTGTGCTCAGCAGAATCATTGGCCATGAGCCACTGGTGGATGTAGCTCACTATGGCAGGCACCTGGAGAAGGCACGGGGAGACTTGGAAAGCTGCCAGAGGGAGCAATGTTCCCAGCTTCCCCAGAGGAGTGCTTCCCTTCCCACCTCACTGCCATGTGGCCTGAAAGGCTCACAGCAAGCAGCATGTGTGGATTGGGAGGCCAAGCAATTGCTGGGAGGATCAAAGCCTGGCCCAGGCTGCTTACTTGCTTTGGAGTGTAAAAATCTTCCTCTACAAGCATGCGCAGCAGGGCAGCACTGGTCTTGCTGAGGAAGATGGGCGAGTATGGTCTGAGGCCTATGCCCGTGGCGATGGTCTCTTCCTCCTCAATTCTCTTGAGGAAGTTGCAAACAAACTGTAGGAGAAGGGCAAGAAGCCGGGAATGTTGCATGGAGTGCTGCACACACAGTGCTGGGCTGAGCAGGGACAGCAGGCCCAGCGCAGGTGGGGGTGGCTGCAGGTACCTGCGCTGTTCTGCGGAAGCGGCCATGGCTGGACTCCTGCTCTTGTGTGCGCTCCGGGGCTGCATCTGGCAAAGAGCAAGCGCAGCCAGAGATGAGGGGCTGCTGGAGAGGCCGGACAACACGGCCCAGCCCTGCGATCCCCAGGCAGAGAGAGCCCCGGGATGCCCCAGGGGATGGAGCACGGCCACTGCGGGGTGTCTGCCCGGCCCCTCTTCCGTCCTGTCCGTGGGCATGTCCCCAGGGGATAGCATGGCACGGCACGGCACGGCACGGCACGGCATGGGGTCCAAGCTGGCAGCAGGCACCAGTCCTGTGGCCCAGCTCTGCCACTCACCCTCCTGTGGTCGCTGGAACGGCACCACCTCTTCAGTCTGCTGTGCCGGGGCAGCTCCAGGGCCACCTTCCTCCTCCTCCACGCAGGCCAGCTCAAGCACTGCCGGGTGTCTCTGCTCCACGTCTCTGCCTGGATTTGTGGCTATTTGCAGGAGAGTGGCCTTGGAAAAGCTCCAAGTCACCAAGTCCTGCAGTGGTGCCTGGAAGGCACCTTCAAGTAAGAAGCCTCAGGAAGGCTACAGGACAGCAAGTCCTGCACTCGGTCTCAAGGGCTCCTGCCACAAGGACAGGGGACTCCTGACAAGGACTATGATATGGCCTCAAGGGCACCTGCAGAAGAGAAGCCTCAGGGAGACCACGGGTCAGCAAGTCCTGTGGTCTGGCCTCGAGCTCAGCTGCAGGAACAAGGCTTCAGAAAAGCTCTGGGTGGGACGCAAACGAGTGCGCTGTGCGGGGGCTCCTCACGGCACTGCTCTGTCCTGTCCTGTCCCGTCACGTGCTCTGAGCACTGTGGCGTGCTCTTGTCACCTCCAGCTCCTATGTCACCCCGTGTCACAAAGGGCCCTGGGACACCCGTTCCATGTCACAGTGACTGTGCGGAACCTGTCACCAAGGGCCCTTGCACACACTGCCGCCTGCCCTGGGGCCACGCCCAGCCCACCCAAAGTGGCCCAGTTTGGAGGGAATGGCTGGCCCCAGGAGTCTAAGCCAGGCCAAGAGGATTTTTAAGAAGGGCTCAGAGCATCAGCAAACGCTGCCATGCTCTGTGGGCTCAGGGCAGCAGAAGGAGCCCCGAGGGCTGCCGACGGAGCCATTCTGGGAAGGGCACGGGGTCTTGCAGGGAAGCTGGCACGTCCCGGCTGGTGGCCATCCTAAAGCTGCCGGTGTGACATGCACAAGGAATGTGTGGGCCCGGGTCCAAATGCTGCTCTGAGGCCTGGGGCCTGGGGAGCGCTGACATCAGCAGGTGTGGCAGAGTCCCCGGCCAAGCAGACCTGCCACTCCCCGAGTCCTGGCAGCAGCGCTGGTGCCCGTCTCCTGCCCCAGAGACCCGTGCCCCCGGAGGGCTTCTGTGCCAGAAGGAGCCAAAGGCCACGTGCCTAGGGGGCTGTGCCTCTTTCCTGCAGGGGCTGATGGCAGGAGCACCTGGAGCAACTGCTGGCACACTTGGTCTCTGTCAGATGATGTTGCTCCTTCCTGAAATGCATTTTTCTCATGGAAGGCATTGGCAGTAGCACCAGAGCACCATCCATTGCTGAGTTTCCCAGGGCAATTAGGTTGCAAAGTTAACAGTCTGAAATTTCCTTGTGCTTTTCTCACTCTCTTTCCCACATTCTGGAACAAACGGCATCTGCCCAGCCTCTGCTATTCTCAGCTTCAGTTGCTGCATGTCTTGCTCTGTCAGCTCATATCCAAACAAAACTGTGTCCCTGCTGAGCACAGCAATGAGCTGCCACAAAGTGGCAGGTTCCCCAGTGAACATCAAGGCAGAGACGTGGAAGTGCAGAGGATAAGGACAACTCTGGGAGGAGAAGCTCTTCCGTGTCTCTGATGATGGTGCCCACAGCCTGAAGCAGCAGCCAAGAGAAGCGCTGGAAGCAGACGGGCGCAGTTTTGGGCAGTACAATATCAAAAGATATGAAACCATTAGGCAGAATGCAAAGGAGGACTGCAAGGATGGAGTGTGGCCTGGAGGGGGGGAAGCCCTAGATGCAGCTGAAGCCACTTTGTTCAGCCTGGAGGAGAGTAAAGGGCGTCATTGTGGTCTTCAACATCCTCCGGAGAGGAATCAGAGGGGCTGCTGCAGCTCTCGTCACTGTTGGGACCAGTGATAGGACTGGAGAAAAGGGCAGGGAGCTGGGACAGGGCAAGTTTCATTTCCGTATCAGATCAAGGTTTTTCACCCAGAGCACAGTCAGGCACTGGGATGGGTTCCCCATTGACGCAGCCCAGCGGAGCCCGGGCTGGCTCTTGGGAAAACTGCGGCGCTGCGCCAGGAGTGGGGAACGGCCGAGGCGTGGGTCCTGCCCGTGGCTGACCCTGGTGAGCCACTGCTCAGTGGTTCAGGATCTACTAACTGCAGCACGGAGCAGGCCAAAGAGAAGGAGGAGGCTCCTCGATTGTGAGGTTCCACAGGCCAAGGTTTATTCCAAGGGAAGGATTCAGCAGCAAAGAGCCGCCAGCACTTTTGTGCACGGGATTTTATCGGGGTACAACTCAGGGGGTGGATACAAACGATTGAGCAATAAGGAATCTGCAGGGGAGGAGCGAGGGGATTCCATCAGTTGCTTGGGACTAATTAGGACAGATGGGAGGAGAGGGTAGGTCACATGGGCCAGTGGGGCTTCCAGCAATAGAGGAATTCCAAAGGGGTGGTGCAGTCAGGGATTGGTCCAAGGCAAAAGTGACAGGGAAGGTTCAGGAATAAAGAGCTGAATTATCTTGAGAGGCATGGAAGGAGCTGGAACAAAGAGTGGGGAATGGCATGAGGGACAGCTTTGAGGGAGGGCAAAACCTAGGGGTAAACCAACTTGGGGAAAATACGGGGTACATGAAAACAAACCATTCTACGATAACTGATAAATAAACACGAACTGGAACACCCCAGGGAAACGGTCACAGCACCAAGACCCTCTGAGTTTGAGAAGTGTTCGAAGAACATTGAGCAGTCACACAAGCTTTTAGACACTACATCAAAAGTAGAAAGTGTACGATAGTCAAGAGAGGGAAAAAGAAAAAGAGCTCCCTGCAGCCATGGTGGCAGCTCTGGATCAGCACCAGGGAGAGGACTGATGTAGGCGTGATTGAAGCAGAGGCAGGGGCGAAAATAGCAGAGGCAGAGGAGGTTCAAAGCAGCCACAGACCAAGCTGGGCCCAAATCAACGTGCATCTTGTAAGAGATCAGGACACTGGAAATAGGGCCAGTTCCCAGAGTTAGCAGACAAAGTACACAAAACTCTTGCAGCCACTCTAGATGATAAGAAATGACCAAGACTGGCAATTCTTACCCTAGCAGGCCACTGTTTAAAATACAGCTAAAGAATGATGAAGAAGTTGAAATTTTAAGAAATAGTGGAGACACATTTTCACTCTTGAATCAAGCACTGCTACCCAAAAGTGAAAACTATCTTCAAGCAATAGGAGCAACTACAGGGCAGCCAGAAAATGCATTCTTCCTGAAACCACTTTGATGTAAAATCAAGAAGAAAATGGGAATACATCAGTTTCTGTATTTCCCAAACTCCCCCAAATCTGTCATATGAAGGAATTTGCTTGAAAATTAAGAAGCAACAGTTCCGTTTAGAAAAAGAGAAAAAGAAAACTTCAATGGAAGGTACCTGTGTGGATAGTTTTGTTTACAGTTGATTAGCTGAGAAAGGCCATGTCGACATAATGCCGCTGGTTAAGCTTGAATGGGAAGTCAGCAGTCAGTGACCAATGACAGGCGAGGACATGATGCCCTTGCCACAACATGAGGATAGGGAAGTGAGATTCTTGCTGAAAATATGCAGAAAGTATCAAAAGAATAACCACAAGAATGCAGAAGTAGGCGTAGTTCTGATATGTAACTAACCGACCCTGAGCTCAGCTTTTGCAATATGTATGAAGCTTATTATGAACTGTATTTAACCCGCTGTATCAGTCAATAAATCGGATCTGTGATGAACCAATTGGTGTCCGGGTCTCCTTCCATCGACAAAATGGTTACCCCGAACGTTTGCCCTCTCGGATTATAAATAAAAAGGGGAGAATGCGCCACGGTCGAGGAAGTTGGGTTTGGATCCTTGCAGCCGGGACGGTGCCGGAGTTTGAAGCACCCTCGAGGTTCACAACGGTGACTTAAGCCAATAAATGCCGCCGGAGCCTGGAGAGCTGCAACAGTGCGCGCTGACGAATAGGTATGGATAGGCAAGCGGCATACGATTTATTCTCCGCATATTTAGAACGGCGAGGAGTAAAAGGTATAGATTTAAAAAAGGAATTACCAGGGTTACTAGCTTACGGCTATGCTAAAGGAATTTTTGCTAATCCACATACAGTTCATGAGATAGCAGAGTGGCAGAAGTTTGGGGATTTCCTGTGGGATACAGTGTTAGACGATGATAAGTCAGCAAAGAAATTTGGCAAGCTATGGCGGGTGGTATATAACACGTTGCTTCAGCATGTCTCTGAGAGAAAGGCAGCAGAAAGGGCAACAGAAGCTCATAAGAGGAATATAGGGTATGGTCGTGAGGATGATCCCCTGGCACCTTCTGTAACTAAGATACTTATGCCTAAGAATCCCCAGCAGAGTGGTGTGCAGGATTTTCCTATAGACACAGTGGAACCGTCTGCACCCTTCCTGTTAGGGGGGGAGGGCGAGTTGGATGGTGGAGGTAAGAGCTCGCCTCCGCCGCCAGCTTCAGTTGGATTGGATGGTGGGGGTGGGAGCAAGCCAGCTTCACCTCCGCCACCAGCTTTGCCTCCGCCGCTTCCCCCGAGCGAGCCAGCTCCAGCGGGGGGGCCACTTCCCCCGCGCGAGACAGCTCCGGTTCCACCGCCCCCACCGCCGGAAAGCTCGGTGTCTGTATCGAAGTGCCAGCAGCATAGCACCCTTAAAGAGTCAGACCCTATCCCAGGGGCACACAGTGACCTATGGGGGGAGATGGCTAAACAGAGGAGGGAAGCTTGGGCTGCTTTGGCAAAAGAAGTAATGCAAATGGGGGATGGTGAGGCGGTGGAAGTAGCTTCTAGTCTTGCATGTCTGGTCACATACACACCACAGTATGATGCACAGGGGAACCTTACGCATAATATAGCGGAATATACTCCCTTAGACTGGAAGTTGTTAGCTCAATTACGTTCTATGGTTAGTCAGCTTGGAGTAAAAAGTGAACCTGTTAGGCAAATGCTAGATTACCTTTTTAATACTCAGGTCTTATGCCCAAATGATTTAAGAGGAATAGTGTGTTTAATATTCACTCAGCACCAGCAGTTATTGTTTAATGCACATTGGCAAGCTATGGTTAATGAGTCGGTTGCTGTACAGCGAGCTCAGGGAGATCCATTACATGGAGTAACAGTAGAGGAGCTTATGGGCTTAGGGGCATATTTGCGTACAGAGGCACAGATGATATCGGGAGCAGATAAGCTTAGAGAGTCTATGCGATTAGTGCGTGCTGCAATAGACATGGTTAAAGAGCCAGGAGGGTTACCGGCTTATATGGGTATTAAGCAGGGTAGAGAAGAATCGTTTGGAAGTTTTATCAATAGAGCAGCTGCTGCCATAGATCGGGTTGGTGTTGCAGACTACATGAAGGGGGCACTATTGAAGCAGTGTGCTCTTCAAAATAGCAATCCAGCAACACAAAGAGTGTTAGCTACTTTAGGGGCAAATTGGACCATTGAGGAGGCATTAGAGCGAATGGCATTAATGCCAACAGCTTCACAGGCATTTATAGCAGAAGCTTTAAAGGAATTAGGATTAGGGTTGCAAAAGCAAGCAGAGTCTACTCCGAATCAGGTGTTAGCTGCTCTTGCTCCTCTCCGAAGCGGCTCACTGGCGGTTACTCAAGGAGGCTCGAGACCGTTCATCAAGTGTTACCGATGCGGCAATGGGGGACATACGCGCCGAGGATGTCGAGCAACTGGTAAATGGTGTCCAAGCTGCCAATCTAGCTCTCACAATTCTGCAGCTTGTAAGCGCCGGTCGGGAAACGATCGGAGGAGCGCGCAGGGGGGCCGCGCCCAGACACAAGTTTCTGCCGTGACATCAGAGACACCAGCTGCCGCCGTAACATCACTGCCACCTCCGGTCTGCAACCAGCAACAGCAGGGAGCCTCGGTTTGGACTTATCAGCAGCAGTAGACGTCACGCTAATGACGAACCGGCCTGAGAGGATACCAACTGGAGTAAAGGGTCCTCTTATATTAAATGGAAAAAGATGTGGAGCATTGTTACTAGGACGTTCCTCAACAACCATGCTGGGATTATTTGTATTGCCTGGTGTTATTGATGCGGACTATACAGGGAAAATACAAATCATGGTTTACACCCTTTATCCCCCGATTAAAATAACAAAAGGACAACGCATCGCACAATTAATACCACTATCACAAATGACATCTGGTATACCATCATTTACTGGGCAAACACGGAATGAGAAGGGTTTTGGCTCTACTGGTGTTACACTTTTAACTTTGTGGATTTACAAAATAAACCAAAACAAAAAGTTGAGATTACCCATGGACATCAAAGCATAACCCTTTATGGATTATTGGATACAGGAGCAGATACCAGCATCATTTCTCCAGAAGCGTGGCCACAACATTGGCCTCTATTCCCATCATCAAACATGCTCACCAGAGTAGGAGGATTTACATTAGCAAGCAGATCGCCGCCTTTGTCGGTGTGCATTGATAATCAACAAGTGTCTGCTGTGTTTTCAGTTGTTCAATTGCCTCCTACAGTTTCTTGCTTAATTGGAAGGGACATTTGAACACAATTGGGAGTGGTGTTAACTAATCATCACCCTTTGGGGTAATTGCCATTGCTTGGACTTTCCCCATTCCACTCACCTGGAAAACGGATATACTGGTGATGGTTAAGCAAAGGCCATTAAAAGGGGAGAGTCTTATGCACGCCCATGAATTGGTAAAGGAACAATACACACAGGGACACCTATGACTCTCTACGAGCCCTTGGAATACACCTATTTTTGAAATCAAGAGGAAACCAGGGAAATACTGTTTGTTACATGATTTACGAGCTGTAAATGAACAAATGGAACCAATGGGGGCCTTACAGCCTGGTCTTCCAAATCCAGCTATGATCCCAGAACACTGGCCACTTTTAATTATTGATCTAAAGGATTGTTTTTTCACTATTGGGCTGTATCCTGATGACATGAAGAGATTTGCTTTTACTTTACCGGCAATAAATCATGGAGAACCAGACAAAAGATTTGAATGGACGGTATTACCACAGGGCATGCACAATAGTCCCACATTATGTCAGCTTTATGTTGATGCTGCATTACAGCCACTACGTCGCAAGTGGCCAGCAACTATAATATATAATTGCATGGACAATATTTTGTTTGCACAGAAACAACCATTTTCCTCTTTGCAGATTGACAGCATTAGAGATACTCTTGCAGCATATTCGTTTGTTGTTGCTACAAAGAAAATTCAGACCACAAAGCCATGGAAATATTTGGGATGGACTTTAATGGATCAAATAGTAATACCTCAAAAACTGGAATTACAATTAGACATTAAGACTCTGCATGATGCACAGAAGTTGCTGGGAGACTTACAGTGGTTAAAGCCCATTGTGGGAATACCAAATCACTTGTTAGAAACCCTACGGCCTTTGTTAAAGGGCGTTGGCCCCACTACTCCTGTATACCTGACAAAGGAGCACCATCTTGCCTTGCAGCAAATTAGTAACTGTGTACAACAAGGGTATGTGTCTCGTCGACAACGTGACTACCCCATTGACCTTACCATCTGGAATAGCCCTTGCCATTTGCTTGGTGCTCTCTCTCAACAACAGGAGAAAATGGGGGAGATACGGGTTTTGGAATGGTGGTCACCACCACTACAACATAAGAAAAAAATATTTTCAAAAATCGAACAATTGGCTGCGTTAATTAAAAAAGGGCGTCTCACAATTACTGAAGTGGATGGTCGAGAACCCGCTACCATTAGATTGCCTATGGAAAAAGAAACCCTGGACTGGTACTTGATTAATTCAAAGAACTTGCAGGAAGCATTATTGACATCATCTGCTAAAGTAGAGACCAGCAAATTAGTGCCCAGAGTTTTGCAATGGATGACAGAATGGAACTGGATCACCCGACCATTGAGAGAAGAACACCCCATAGAAGGAGCTATTACAGCTTTTACAGATGCAGGAAAGAAATCAAGGCGTGCTGCTGTCACCTGGCAAGAAAAAGGACAATGGAAGCATCAACTCCTTACAGCAGACCCTGCAGATAGCTTACAAACTCTGGAATCGTTAGCAGTAGTATGGGCAGTGTCCAACTTACAGGAGCCTTTAAATGTGGTCACAGACTCTATGTATGTCGCAGGAGTAGTCAGACGAATAGAGGAAGCAGCAATTAAGGAAGTGAATAATAAATGATTGTATGAGTTACTGGTACAATTAAGGAAAGCTTTACAAGAGTGAAATGCAGCGTATTCTGTGATTCATATTAGGAGCCATAAATGGTCTGAAGGTTTAGGAGAAGGGAATGAACGTGCAGACAAATTGGTTACCTTACCCATTGATAACTCTTGTCCTGTTGATAAGCATACATTGGCCAGAGAAGCACATAGTAGATATCATCAAAATGCAAAAGGATTAGCAAGGAACTTTGAGCTGAGTTTGTCAGAAGCTAAGGCCATTGTTAGAGCATGTCCAATATGTAGTTATCATAATGGGGGAATAGGTTTAGGCATGGGAGTTAATCCTCGAGGTTTAGAAATAAATGAGAAATGGCAAATGGATGTTACGCATGTAGCTAGATTTGGTAGAGTTAAGTATGTGCATGTCACTATAGATACATATAGTCATTACATATGGGCTACGGCTCAGGCAGGAGAAAAAGCTATACATGTTATCAGGCACCTGTTAAGTTGCTTCGCTGTTATGGGAGTCCCAAAGAGTATCAAAATGGATAATGGTCCAGCTTATGTACGTGCTAGGGTCCAGAAATTTTTGAATCAGTGGTCCGTTAAGCATGTGACAGGTATTCCATACTCCCCTGCTGGACAGGCAATAGTGGAAAGAGCAAACGGCACCCTTAAGCAGTATATTGAAAAGCATCAAGATTTAAGAGACCCACAAGTATGTTTGGCTAAGGTTTTGTATGTGATCAACCATTTATGTATTTTTGGGGAAGACGATACCCCCCCTGCAATTAAACATCACCCGAGGTCAGGTCAGGAAATTACTAAGGAAACGGAGGTCTGGGTTAAGTATAAGAACCCGAGTACAGGATTATGGGAAAAACCTGCAAAAGTGGTATACTGGGGTTGTGGGTATCTTTGTGTTTCCTCACCTACAGGGCCTTTGTGGGTGCCTGCTAAGTGGACTAAACCTGTTTTTGGTGCAGCATCTGGTGAACAACCTCATGGAGGAGGACAAGGAGCGACTGGGGAAGAAACTGCCTCTAGTCCTACGACCGCTACTGTTACAACTGAAGGGATACTCGAAAGCGGTGGACAAAGCACTGACGCATCACTACCGGATGGCCCAGGAGCTGATTTGTTTTATTGACTCATTATCAACCTTTCGCTTAACAGGTCCAGCAAACGAAAACTGCCTTGACTGTCACAATCCACATTGTGCTGCTTGGATAGCCCTATGTTGTGGGGGTTGTGGTAGAACTTTTTGGATAGAACAATCATTATTATTGGGTTTGTGGTGTAATACTTGCCAGTACGAGTACACGTGGGGTGAAAGCTGGCAGGATGAATTAAGGAGACAAACGGGGCAAAATACATATGCAGCTTTAAATCTTTATGAGTCTCCTGAACAGCAAATTCTTGCTTATTACCGATGGGATGTACAACGTATTGTGAATAGAGTCAAGGTTCAAAGTAAATCACGCTTAGTCTCTGTAAGGTGTAGAAAATTAGTACCCCTAACGCAGCATTCAATTGTAGGACCCATCGGGGGGATCCTGAAAGAGCATTAGACTGTTGCATTGAAAAGTTGCAAAAATTGAGTTTGCAAGTAACAGGACCAGTGAAATTAGGAGCAGCAAGATTGAAGACAGATAAGAAAAAGAAGGCAAGAAAGGGAATGACCTCATCTGAATAAGGCTATCAGTGATTGCTAATTAGTTTTCTATGATTAGGGCAATTTTACACATATGGGACCCTGCCTGGTGGGAGGGTGTAGTTGTTGAAGAAGATAACGAACAACGATTACGAAATAAGATAGGTTTTGCACTAAAGAAAGAGCTTGAACTGTTAGCCTCATATAGTAAAAAAGGTGAAGAGGCTTTGTAATCACTACCATTGAACTGGTTGGATTGGGTCATAGAGACAAACTTTAATACTGATCCTTTCTTATGTTCACTTCCTTGCTATGTTTGTAAAAAGGATAATGATAAGTGCTATGCATGGGTAGCTTTGCATTGTGCAGATTGCAATAAGGTTTATTTGTACTCACAAAGGATAATAGGATATTTATGGTGTAGACCTTGTTTTGGGAACTGGATTCGAGATTCTTCCTGGTATAGAGCTCTTGAGCAAAGTACTGGCCTACCAGGAAGGTCAGGATTACAACTTTATGAGAGTGCAGAACAAGTGGCTATAGCATATATTAGGTGGAAGTTGCAGCAAGTACTTAGAGAATTTGAAATTACTAGAGCTTCACGCATCATAGCAGCTCGCTGTAAAGCTAATTTGCCTTTAAACCTACCTGATGCTATACCTGTAAGTAAGGATGCTGATTTCGAATTAGATCAGTGTATTCAAAGACTGACTCAGGACCGCATTAGCCGTTCTAGCAAACCAGGTAAAAGACAGCAAAGAAAGGAAAAACAGGGAAAGAAGAGAGAAAAATGAGGTTTGTTTTTATTATACTGCTCAATGCTGTAGCGAGTGAAGCAGTAGGAATAACACATTTTAGTCAGCCAAGAGAAAATCTATGGGTAACACTTGCTAATCAAATTAATCAATCATCACTTTGTCTTAGTCTTGGAGGGGTTACTAATCCATTTCGAACATGCCTGGTGGGACTTTCGGTGTGGTCTCCTGGAGAATTTTGCAGTTTAATAAATAATCGAACTTTATGCATGCATAACATGTCAAACATCAAATTGCCAGCACAACAAGGGTATACTGCAAGTCAGAGTGATGGCTATCGCCAATGTTTACTAATCCAATCACTTAACACTTTTTGCATTCTCCTCCTGAGGAATTGGATCTTTTTGGAAGTACAAACGCCAGTATGTCTAACACCACAGCTGGCGGATGGTTTAGTTTCGAACCCTTGGATGCCCAGAATTTAAATGAACCTAAAGAAACATGGGCCACCTTAGATTCATCCCTGAATTTGAGTAAATTCTCTCCGCAGCATTACAGTCAATGTAACGGCTCAAATATCACGGCACCAATGAAATTACCCACAGGAATATTTCTAATTTGTGGAGACAGGGTGTGGAATGGTATACCAGCTAAACCACAGGGCAGACCCTGTTATTTGGGAAAATTGTCATTGTTTCACCCTAAGGTGTCATTGCTAATGCAGCTGAGTCAAAATTCAAACAGGAAGAGACGTAGCATACATGACTTAGACTGCAGTCAGGTAGGAGATCCACAGTTTTGGGGTACATTCAAACAAGTAGTAGTTTCAACTATCTTGCCAGGAGGATCTGCCAATAAAGCTATGAATTTAGCAAAGCAATTAGGGTGCTGGGCAAAGGATGAGCTAAACAAGACATCCCAAATTCTAGACATGCTAACCACAGATGTGCAGAGTGTTAACCATGCTGTTTTGCAAAATAGAGCTGCTGTAGACTTTTTGCTCTTAGCAAAAGGGCATGGATATGAAGAGTTTGAGGGAATGTGTTGCATGAATTTGTCTGATCATTCAGTGTCCATTCACACTAAGATAAAAGAACTGCAACAGGGACTTCACAATCTCAAGGAAGAAGAAGGTTTAGGAATTGACGAATGGCTTAATAGCTTAGGACTTGGACCATGGCTGAGGAACCTTGTGACATATGCTATAGGGCTACTGGGTGTAATTTTAATGTTTTTGCTTATTTTGCCTTGTGTCTTTAATTGTATTCAAAACATGGTCAGCCGTATGATAGCAAAAACCTGGCAGACTAGTCTTCTTGCTCAAGAAGAAAACAGGGGAAATGTGGAGAGTTTTGTTAACAGTTGGTTAGCTGAGAAAGACCATGTTGACATAATGCCGCTGGTTAAGCTTGAAAGGGAAGTCAGCAGTGACCAATGACAGGAAAGGACATGATGCCCTTGCCACAACATGAGGATAGGGAAATGAGATTCTTGCTGAAAATATGCAGAAAGTATCAAAAGAATAACCACAAAAATGCAGAAGTAGGCGTAGTTGCTGATATGTAACTAACCAATCCTGAGCTCAGCTTTTGCAATATGTATGAAGTTTATTATGAACTGTATTTAACCCGCTGTAGCGATCAATAAATCGGACTTGTGATGAACCAATTGGTGTCCGGGTCTCCTTCCGTCGACAGATTGTAACATCCAGGTTGGGTGAAACAAGATTGACTCTCAAGCAGGGACTGAGAGAAAACCAGAAAAACACCAAGATGCCCAAAAAGTAGAGTCAAGCTTCCACCAACCAGCTTGAGAACTGTCTTCCTGTTTTCATGGGTGAGAATTACCAGCATCTCGAGGGGAAGTACACATGGGGCTGTAAAAGGTAATGGGACATCTTCTTTAAGAAAATAAGACAAAGGAAGGATAGAAAGACCACTTGGCCCCTTTGTTTGCTACCAAGAAGGCTCCATAGCCCTGCTGTGGGTAGCAACCCTGTAGGCATGGGAAGGTAGGGACAAAAGGCCATACCAGACCTCTATCATTCCTCAGTTGTCTTTTAATTCAACAGGGACTGGAGAGCAGGACCAAGTTGGCCTCTTTACTCACTCCTAAACACACCAACTATGGGTAGCAGCCACATAGGTGTGGTAGATCGGAGTCAAAGCCATACTGGACCTCTGGGATGCCCTTTTGTCCATTCCAAATAAGTGTGTCTAAGGAAAACCTGACATTTTTTCTCCTGTTCCCACTGTCCTTGCCTATATTTATAGATGCTGGTATGACTCATTCAAGAGAGAGAGAAAGTTTTTACTTAATTGTTTGAGCAAAATGACTTAGAGAAAAAGAAAAGGGGGGCTTGTTATAGATGAGTAATCCTACGGCTGACTCTCACAATTAAGGGGTGAATATTAAATATATGTTAAGAGAAGTTTTGTAGATGTATAGTTATCTTTCCCCTCCCCATTGCATTGTTATCACAGGATGGCCTCAGTAGATGGGGCATTTGGGAGGGTGGGCTTGTTACTGTGGCAGCACCTGAGCTCCAATCAAGGTGTAAGACAGTGATCTCCACCACTGGACAGAGAAGGAGTCGATTGACAAGACTTTGGGAGGGGCTAGAGGTATAAAGGACAGAACATGCATTTTGTAGATGAGCACACAGTGACTGAATCCTTTGCTCCCAGTGCTGTATTCTTTTCTTTATTCAGTCTTCTGTTGTATTTTGAAAAGGCCTTAATAAAGCATTTAAATTCTTGAAAATAAAAATAGTTTCTCACATGGGGTTTGGGAATGTGAGGCAAGGTTATCTACACTGAGTCAGCTCCAAGGTACAACTTCACTGACCTGGCCAGACCTCCTTAGGAGCGGCCCTACATCAATATCAATTAAGAATGCTGCAATCACATCTTCTTTAAAGAGAACAGCAATAAAATACACTCTTTAAAAAAGAATTGCCTATTTCATAGAAGCTCTTTGAAATATTCTCCATAACTGTAAAAGGAAAACTTCTTGCTGAACTGAACTAGACCAGAGGGAAATAAAGGCAGATCCATGGTTTGTCAGAAATTGCTTGACCCTAATGAGCATTTGGAGCTAAACCCTTGAAGCTCAGGGCCTGAGAGTAGATTTCACAAACCTTTCCTGGAGTCAGAGTTGGAAGAAAACCCCAAAGTGTCTTGAGGAATCGATGGGTCCCACTGAGGTCAATCCCCAACACAAGCTCCTCATGGACTCCTTGGAGGAGAGAATTGGAGGCCAGGATGGCACAAAAACTGCTTGGACACTCAGTGTGGAAAGGAAAATCCAAAGTACCTTAAAAAACTTCGAGTATCTGAAAGCATTAATGAGCCCCACTGATTGTTGTTACTGACAAAGCCTCCCAAGGGACTAATTACAGCAGAAAATTGGAGGCCATGATTGCACAAACCTCTCAGAGACTCAAAGGCAAAAGCCAAACTCAAAGTCCTTTGAAAAACCTGCAGTCCCTGGAAGCATTAAGGAGCCCCCAGGGCCATTCCTGAGCAAGGCTCCCCAGGGACTCCTTCCAGCAGATCCTTGAGGCCAATGGGATGTGGGCTAGGGGAGGATGCTGAGGGCAGGACAAGGGGCTGACAGTGCCCAGCCTGGCTGGGGCTGTGCCAGGAGGTCCCAGTGCCTGAGGACAAGGTGTCTCCTCACAGCCCTTGGTGGCACAGACCCTGCTGTGCCCCAGGACACCAAGACTTGCCTTCTCTTTGTCCCTACCTGTCATCACTGTCTCTAGTTCTCTGCTCAGCCTAGGGCCTGGGGACACTTTCTCAGTCATGCTCTTCAGTGGGATCCATTAAAAGTCCAAGAAATTTTGGAGTTGGATTCTGACTTGGAGTTCTGGAGAGGTTTCTTCAGCTCCCTCTCAGGGACTGATGTTCAGGGCCTGAGCACAAAGCCCCAGAGGCTCATTAAAGTCCTTGTGCTGTGTCTGTGCTGCTGAGCTGGGCTGGGCTCCAGGCACAGCGGCAGCTCCTGATAACCAAGAAGAGCTTCAAAAGCACATTTTCTTGATGAGCAGCTCTTCTGCCAGCCCAGCCTGGCTGGGGCACTGCCTGCAGCCACCCCGGGCACAGCACAGAGGCACAGAGAGCATCAATCAGTCAGGGCTGGGAAGGTGCTGAGAAGTGCCTGGGGCAGAATCACTGCCAGCCCTTGGCACAGGAACCTCTGGCTGCAGGAGAAAACAGCTGCAGCTCCTGGAGCCATCTCCTAAAGCTGGAACATCCTAACGCCTACGGACTCTGTGAGTACATTCTCTGATTGTCTCTTGTGCAGAGCAGCCAGGGGTGCCCAGGGCTGTCATGTAGAGCAGGGTCTTGCAGCCCAGGGTGCTGTGCTGGGGCAAGGAGTCAGCTGCCTGCCAGGGACAGCTCTGAGCCAGCCCTGGCAGCTGCTCCCAGCACTGGGGGACAAGATCTGGGTGGAAGGAGACAGCTGGTAAGGCTTGGAAGTGTTCTCCTTGTGTGGTGAGGATGATGCATTGTTCAGGACTGCTCCCAGCCTGACATTTAACTCCATAACATTTCCAAGTAGATTATACAGGAAGCACAGCAAGGCAGGGGCTGCATAAAAGGGAAAATCCTGCTTTTTTATTCTACTACTCTGGGTTGCCATGATAGGAAATTGCCCATAGGTATTCATCTCTCACTTCATGCTGAGAAAAATCAAAATATTTTCTCTCAGATGTTAATAAACCAGGCAATGCAGAAATAATCACAGGACCCCTTAGAGGCAGCATCAGCGTCACTTTTCCAGCCTCCTCAGGGTTGCTGTGATGTTGCCATCAGAGCCTGTAGAGCAGAGCTGTCCCTAGGAAGTGCCTGAGCTGGGAAGGGTCTGCAGGGCAGAGCTGAGCCCCCAGGGCTGGGCTGGGCTCTGGCAGCACTGGCAGGGCTCAGGCCTGGGCACAGGGAAGCAGCTGCTGGCAGGGACAGCTCCAGGCAGCAGAGCCCTGGGCAGGCAGTGGGGGAAAAGTGCCCCCAAGCTGTGCTGGAATATTTTAAGTCCTCTCCAAAACCAATTATTCCATGATTTTTTTTTAAAGATCCCTATGCTAAGGCATCACAGGAAATGTCCAACTGCAGCTCCATCAGCCACTTCCTCCTGCTGGCATTGGCAGACACGCGGCAGCTGCAGCTCCTGCACTTCTGCCTCTTGCTGGGCATCTCCCTGGCTGCCCTCATGGGCAACGGCCTCATCATCAGCACCGTAGCCTGCGGCCACCACCTGCACACGCCCATGTTCTTCTTCCTGTTCAACCTGGCCCTCACTGACCTGGGCATGATCTGAACCACTGTCCCCAAAGCCATGCACAATTCCCTCTGGGACACCAGGAACATCTCCTACACTGGATGTGCTGCTCAGCTATTTCTACTAATCTTCTTTCTTGAAACAGAGTTTTCCCTCCTGACCGTGATGTGCTATGACCGCTACGTGTCCATCTGCAAACCTCTGCACTACGGGACCCTCCTGAGCAGCAGAGCTTGTGCCCACATGGCAGCAGCTGCCTGGGCCAGTGCCTTTCTCTATTCACTGCTGCACACGGCCAATACATTTTCCCTGCCCCTGTGCCATGGCAATGCCCTGGGACAGTTCTTCTGTGAAATCCCCCAGATCCTCAAGCTCTCCTGCTCACAATCCTACCTCAGGGAACTTGGGCTTCTTGCTGTTAGCGGTTGTTTGATGTTTGTTTGTTTTGTGTTCATTGTTTTCTCCTATGTGCAGATCTTCAGGGCTGTGCTGAGGATCCCCTCTGAGCAGGGACGGCACAAAGCCTTTTCCACCTGCCTCCCTCACCTGGCTGTGGTTTCCCTATTCATCAGCACTGCAACATTTGCCTACCTGAAGCCCCCCTCCATCTCCTCCCAATCCCTGGATCTGGCTCTGTCAATTCTGTACTCAGTGGTGCCGCCAGCCCTGAACCCCCTCATCTACAGCCTGAGGAACCAGGAGCTGAAGGCTGCAGTGTGAACACTGATGACTGGATGGTTTCAGAAACATTAAAATACTTGCCCGATCCTGCCAATTATGTGGAATAAAAGTAATCTTTGATCTATTTTGTTTCATTGTAGTTTCTTTTTCTTTGTTTTACTTACTATATCTTTTCAATAGAAAAAGTTCATTATTTGCGCCATTTCTCATTTTGTTTCTCTCCACCTTCCCTGTGGACACAGACTGTGTCAATGAGGGGCTGCCCCCCCCGGTGTACTTAAAGGAACTAAAGGATGTCCCAGCAGAGTTTTCTGCAGAGATGCCCTTTTTCTTCCTTCTCTGGAGCTGCAGCAGCAATGTCTGTGTGCAGAGCTGGGGCAGATCAGTGCTGGCCCAGCAGCTGTGCCCAGCTGCAGCAGCACTTGGTGTTGCCAGTGCTGCTGCCGTGGCCCTGCCCCGCTGCCCTGCTGGCCCTGGTGTTGCTGCAGGGCCTGAGTGCTCTCGGGGCCGGGCACAGCCCTGGGGGTGGCAGTGCCGGGGCTGCAGCAGGGACAGGCCATGGGCACTGCTGGGGCAGTGCTGACACCTCAGGCCAGGCCCTGGGGGCTCCAGGCTCCTTGCCCAGGCTCTCTCAAGAACACGCCCAGGCCAATGCTCAGCACAGAAACCCCCGTGAGCAGCCCCAGGCTGGCCGTGGGCAGGCTGGGGGCAAACAGCATGGCTGGGGCTCTGCAAGGGCCATGGGCGAGACAGGAAGGAGCAGCAGAGCAGGGGCTGATCCATCCCCAGTGTGCTGGATGGCCCAGGGCAGCGTCCCAGAACGTCCTGATGGAGCTGCCAACAACATCCCCCCTCTGCAGTCCTGGCCTCTCCCCCAGCTCACACAGGTGCCCCATCCTTGCAGGCACAGACACGGCAGCACTGGCTCAGCAGCCCCTGTTTGCATTGCACACAGCAGGGGGAGCACCCCCATGCTGTTGGTGTGGGGACATGAACCTGAGGGAGCACAAATGCCATCAGCCCCTGGGGCCAGCAAGGGCTGGGGGACAGCAGGGAAACCACTCAGCTTTGTCGTGGCCTCTGCAGTCAGCCAGAAAGTTTGTTCCCATCAGCTGGGAGTTTCCTGTCCCACTGCAGACGCTGTTGCTCAGAGCCAGGGCTGCGTGGCAGTCAACCCCAAACTGCCCTGAGCATTTCCTTGGCTTCACCTTGGCTTTCTGTACTCTTCCTGCTACAAATTTCTTCTTCTTGCCCACCCCTGTTCCCTGCCCTGCAAACTGCCCATCCCTGTTTGCCCTTTCCTCTCTGGCCCCACTCCCCATTGCAGTTCCTGACTTGGCACCATGGGAACGTCCCTTGGGCAGCAGGATCATCCTACAAGTGCTGCAGGAATTGTCTGCAGGCTCCTGCAGTGCCTGGTGCTGCTCCCTTGCCAGAGGCACCCCAGGCCAGGGGGGCACATCTGGGCTGCTGTGTCTGGCTCTGGGGCTCCCTGTTCTGGGCAGTGAGGAGGAGCTGCAGAGGCTCTGCAGGACTGACAGGATGGGCTTTGGGGCTGGCAGGAGAAGCTGAGGGACCTGGGCTGCTGGAGCTCCTGAAGAGGAGGCCCAGGGCTCCTCCTGCAACTGCTCCAAGGGTGGTTTCAGAGAATCCCAGAATCAGAAAGGTTGGAAAAGACCTTGGAGATCATCAAGTCCAACCTGTGCCCTGACACCGCCTTGTCTCCCTGAGTCTTCTCTTCTCCAGGATAAACAACTCCAGGTGCTTCCTCAGCTGCTCCTCACAGGACTTGTGTTCCAGACCTCTCTCCAGCCTTGCTGCCCTTCTCTGGACACACTCCAGCTCCTCCATGTCCTTCCTAAATTGGGAGGCTCTGAACTGGACACAGCACTCGAGGTGCTGCCCAAGCAGTGCCCAGCACAGGGGAACAATCCCTGCCCTGCTCCTGCTGGCCACACCATTCCTGATCCAGGCCAGGAGCCATTGGCCTTCTTGGCCACGTGGGCACACTGCTGGCTCATGTCCAGCCTGCTGTCCATCAGTCCCTGCAGGTCCCTTTCTGCCTGGCTGCTGTCCAGCCACTCTGTCCCCAGCCTGTAGTGCTGCAGGTGTTTTTGTGGCCAGAGTGCAGGACCCAGCACTTGGACTTCTTAAACCTCACGTTGTTGTATTTGGGCCCTGGATCCAGCCTGTCCAGAGCCCTGTGCCGAGCCCTCCTACCCTCCAGCACATCAACACTCCCAGAGAACTTGGTGTCACCACGGTTCCATGAGGCCCCAGAGTGTCCCAATGGTCTCCATGATTCCATGAGGCCTCCCAGTGTCACAATGTCCCTTTGGTTCCATGTGACCCCTTGGTGTCACAAATTCCCTTGGATCCTTGGGCCCCCGCAGTGTCACAATGCCACTATGGCCCCCAATGTCCTGCAATGTCACAATGGATCCTTGGTTCCATGGGGTGTCTGAGTTCAGCAATGCTCTCCTTGGTTCCACAGTGTCACAATGGCCTCTTGGTCCCAAGGGCCACCACAGTGTCAAACATCTTTCCTTCATTCCAGGAGTCCCTGAGGAGCAGCATTGGCCTCTTGGTTCCGTGGGGGCCTGCAGTGTCACAATGGGCCCATCATGACACCAGGTTCTGCTCTGTCACAATGCTCTGCATGGTTCCACAAGGCCCTGCAGGATCACAGAGGCTTCTTGGTTCCATGAGGCCTCAGAGTGCCACAATGAATTCCTTGGTGCTGCAGCGCCACAATGGAAGCCCTGATGACACAAGATCCTGCAGTGTCACCAGAGACCCTTGGTTCTACTGGGCACCACAGTGTCACAATTGTTCCCTCAGTTCCCAGAGTCCCTGCAATGGTGCAATGGCCCCTCGATTCCATTGTTTCCAGGCTCTCCCTGGACACTCTCCTTGGTTCCACAGTGGCACGATGGCCCCTTGGTTCCACAAGGCCATGCAGGGTCACAGTGGCCTCTGTGGTTCCAGCAGGATCCAGACTGTCACAATGGACTCCTTGCTTCCATTCAGCCCCACAGTGTCACAATGGCACCTTGGATCTGTGCTGCCATGTCACACACAGTGTCACCATTGTCCCCTTAGTGCCACCAGGCCCCTTGCTTAGTGTCACAATGGCCCCTTGCTTCCCCAGGGCCCTGCAGTGTCACAATAATCACAGAATCAACCAGGTTGCAAAGGACCTTGGAGAGCATCCAGTCCAACCTGGAACGTAACATCACCTTATCACCTAGACCGTAGCACTGGGTGCCACATCCAGTCTTTCCTTAAACACCTCCAGGGATGGTGACTCACTTTTTCCTGATCCATAGGATTCCCAGGGTTTGGATGGGGGAAATGGTGGGTAAGTGGGGGGGACAAAGCATTACTGATTGTCAGCTTTAAAGCTCTTGATTTTAATATTTATTCAGACTGCATTAGAAGGTGCTGGGGGTCAAATCAATTGGACATTACTGATATCGGTCTATAAACAGGAAAAGAAAACAGGATAAATCAATTCTCTCTTCATTGTTTTCAATATAGTTTATTCAGTTTGAATACACTTCAGAAATGTGTCTTATTAACCACAAAAGAATTGAAAATCTAGAGTATTCCCTGGGGCTTTTTTTGTTCAGGCGTTGTGAACAAATGTTTATGAGCCTTTTCCCGTGAACTCCTGAACTGAAGAGCTCAAGAAAGAAGAGGCCTCTGCAGTAGGAAAATTCATCATCAAACTCCAAGTGGCTGAGAACCCATTCCCATCAGAGCAGCAATGAACAGAAATGGGCACAGCTTTGTGGCTGCCCCAGCTTTGGCATGGGCCCTGGGCCTGTAGGAGGAGCAGCTCTTGAGGGCCCCAAGGCCGGGGCTCTTGCGCTGCCCTGGGCACATGGGATGGCAGCAGGGGCTGCAGAGCTCTCAGCACCTCAGCCTGAGGGGAGCACGGCAGCCAGGGAGCCTCCTTTGGCCTTGACCAAGCACCTTCCCCCATGGTGGGGCTGAGTCCTGTGGCAGCTGCAGCTGCTGCTGTGCCCTTGCCAGGGGCTGAGGCCGTGGGGCCAGGGCCAAGAGCAGCCTGGCCTGAGCAGAGCTGTGGGGCCAGAGCCAGCTGGGCTGGGCTGGGGAGAGACCCTTGGTGCTGCCCAGAGCTCAGGGCAGCTGGCAGAGCTTGCAGAGAGCTGGGCTGGGCTCAGAGAGCCTGGCCTAGAAACCATCAGTGTCCATCTCAGCCTGGCTGAGCGTGCAGGGGCAGGACTCAGGCCAGGCCTTGTGGGGCAGGGCCAGCGCCTGTGCAAGGCATTGAAAACAGGCAAGTGGCCCAGAGAGGAGGCTGCTCTGTGTCCTTGGTGGCATGGACAGAGCAGGGAGGGGGCCCAGGACATTTGTCAGTGCCAGCCTCTGTGTCCATGCATTGGCAGCCCTGGCTGCTGAGCCCAGCTTTGGCCTGGGCTGAGTTTGGCTGTGGCCCAGCTCCATCCTCCTGCGGGGCTCAGGGCCTGTTCCCAGCCATGGCCTGCCCTGGCCGGCCTCTCTGCTGGCCCAGAGGCTGGCAGAGCCCAGGGCAGGGCTGTCTGTGCAGCCCCACAGGTGCCAGGGGCTCTGCAGAAGCTGGCAGAGGCTGCCTAGCAGGGAGACCATGGTGCACAGAGCCCCAAGGCTGCCATGGGCACCACGGCACAGGGGCTGTTCCCATCCGCAATGCTCCTGGCCTGGGCTGGGCCTGCACAGGGGCTGGGCCACCATGGCTGGGCCAGCACAGGGCCACAAAGGGGCCACGCAGCCGCTGCCGGGGCTGACAGCAATGCCAGGCACATACAAGCAATTGCTGAGCATGGCCTGTGCTGGCCAGGCCTGACTGTGCCAAAGGCAGAGCTCAGCTGCCCTTGGGGGCTGCAGCAACAGTCCTGAGACCAAAGAGCCTCCATGGCTGTGCTGGAGACCAAGGCTGCAGGAGGGAAATGCAGGGCTGCTGCGGGATGGGGAGGGCATTGAATTCCAGCACCTCAGCTCTCTGATGATCCCGGCACCATGCTGAGCCGTTTCAGACGGGAGCAGAGCAGATGTGAATGGGACAGGAGCCCTGAGGGGCTGTCAGGGACCTGCAGCTTGCAAGGTGCTCTGCTCTCCCTCAGGTGCTTTCAGAGAGATCCAATCCCAGCTGGGCACCTCAGGGCACAAGTGGCCCTGCCTTTTCATGGGCACACAGCTGATGTCTGCCTGGAAAGGGGCACAGGTTTTAATACCTGTTAGTTTCATCATATACAGGCAAAACTTTATCATCTGAGTCATTTGAGTACTGTTAAGAAATGGCAGAGTTTTCCCAGCAGGAACAGGGTTTTCCTGGAGGTGTACAGATGGCAGGAGAAGAAATACTGATCTTGCCTTCTACTGGTGTCACCAGTATTCATTCTATTATATAAATCTCTCTTTTCCATTTGGGGTTTCAAGCTCTCCTATTGAAATGGCCATGTCTAAGGACATCTCTTCACTAGACGAGCTGGATATTTATGCTTCACATTGCTCCCAGATTTCCTCCTCCAGATGATCTCTGGTCATTCAAGTGCCTCTCAACTGACTGGCTTCATGCTTTGAGCTGCAGGAAGTTGCCCAATCATTCCAAAGTGCAAATAAATGTATCAATATTCAACATCTTTATTATGTTTTTATCTATCACAGAACTGCCTTTTCTTATGTCTTTGTCTAAAACTGTTCCTGTACAGAAATCCCTTGGGGATGGTGGACATGTCAGATGCTGCTGGGACATCATGGAGAACTCTGTTTGCTGCAATGTTAAACTGTATCCTGTTCAAATTGTGGTTTTTGGCAAGAAACCCTTCTGTGCCTCTGAATGTCACCAGGCCCTGAGCCCAAAGGACACAAACCTGATAAGTTATGGTTCCCACTGCAGGGGCTCTGCACAGGAGAAATCTTCATCCCCTTTCATTTTTTTCCTCCCTCTGGGCATGGAGGGAGCTCCTGACTTCAGCCTGTGACTTGTGTGTGCAAAGAGCAAATCTGGGCAGAATCGGGGCAGGGAGGGTATGGGGGGACCTTGAGATCTGTGCTGGGCACAGAAGGTGTTTTCTATTGCTCTGAGACGGTCTGCTGTGGAAAGTGGATTCAATATCCAGCAGAGGAATGACTTTTGCATTTGATGGAGCTGTGCCTTCCCTTGGCTTTGTTGGCTGACAATAAATGTACATCCCTCTGTGTCTCAGGCAGCTCCTTCTCCAAGGAAAGCAGGTGGGAGTTGGAGCCAAGGAGCTGAAAGCTGCAGGTGCAGCCTGGGCTGGAGGGAGCTCAGATTTGCACAAGGCTGCTCTGAGTGCCGGGGCTTGGATGGGGAAATGGTGGGGTGGGTGTAGGG
Organism: Melozone crissalis; assembly: GCF_028551555.1. Taxonomy (NCBI): domain Eukaryota; kingdom Metazoa; phylum Chordata; class Aves; order Passeriformes; family Passerellidae; genus Melozone; species Melozone crissalis. The sequence goes on along the minus strand of NW_026535873.1, from coordinate 82,364 downwards.
ACAGAGTCTGATTGATTGTCAGCCATGAAGGGTCTTGCTTTTCCTATCTATTCAAAGTGCATGAGGAGGTACTTGGATTCAGTGTCAGCTGGAGATAGCACGTATCAATAAATTGACAGGGAAAAAACCTCTAAATTTGGCCTAAGTAACCTTTTCTCACTGTCTTTTTAAATAGAATCTATTCACCTTGAATACACTACTGGAATTCATCTAATTAACCACAAAGGATTTGAAAATTAAAATCAAATTATTCCCAGAGGCTTGGCTTGTTAAGGTGTTCTGAATGTTAATGAACCCTGGGACACTGAATTCCTGCACTGAAGAGCTGAAGGCTGAACAAGCCTCTGGAGCAGGAAAATTCAGCAGCAGCCTCCAAGTTTCTGAGGATGTCAGCAGCCCCCACTGAGGCCATCCCTGCCCAGAGACCTTGGGGGAATGGGCAGACAAGGAGAGCGTCCCTGGGGCTGGGGCAGCACAACTCAGAGGCACCAGCGGCTCCAGCTGGGAAATGGAGTGTGGAATGTGGCTGGGAAAGGCCTGCCTGGGCTGTGCCAAGCAGGACACAGAAGCCCTGACTCCCATTCCCCAAAAAACTCTCTCAAAGAGACATTTAAAAGGAATTACAAATTGTTTGTGTCCTCTGAGTAGGATGTACTGGAGAAATATCAGCAAGAGATTTTCAGGACGCCAAAACAACAAAACAGACTTTGCTGGCAACTTTACAAAATGACAGAATTTTAGGACCTGGTTTAAAACGACATTCAAGCAACACAGAACACTTCTTAAAGCACTGACTTGGCCCATTCAACTTCACAAACTCTAAGCTATTTGAATTTTACATTACTCAAATTTACAAAAGGACAGAAATAGAAGGAAATTACAGAAAGAGGGAAAGGCAAAAAAAAACCAGAGGAGCACAAACAGAGGTACCAACTCCTGGATTCCAGCACATTTCAGATGGAAATTCCAAGAGGAGGTAGTGTCAAGATGTGTGCTTGCCTTGTGATCAGCCTTAAATACCCCTTGGTCTTCCTGGGCCCTTCCCTCAGGTGGGACTTGGGCTCATTTGGTCCCTCAGGAGCTGGGCTGGGGGCTGCAGAGATGGCTGTGGAGCATTGCCTGTGCTGTGCCAGGGACTGGCAGACACTGCCGGGCTGGGATAGAGGCTCTGGGGGGATTGGGGGTTCCAGGGCAGGGCAGGGCTGGGGTTCCAGGGCTGGGCAGGGCTGGACCTGCCCCTTCCTCCCCCCCGCCCCTGACAAAATGTTTTCAGCCAACAATCTCCAGTCTCTCACAACAGGCAATGTTGGAGGTGAAATCCCAATCTTGGACATGGGCACCTGGACTAGAAGGACAGTTCTTTCCCAAAGGAAGGAAAGCACAGAGCCTTCCCCAGAGTTTTGGGGACAGATGAAAGGTTACCCTTGTGAAACCATTACCAGCCAGATTTTTCCTGGCAATCTTCCTATTGGAACAATCTCTGGATATATGGAATTTTGGAGGTGAAATCCCAATTCTGGCCATGGGTGTCTGGAGGAGAAGGCCAGTTCTTTTCCATGAGAAGGAAAGCACAGAGCCCCAGTATTTCAATAGCAGATGAGGAGACTCTCAATGTGCCAAGGTCTGCTGGACCAGTCATGCACAATCGCCTATTGTTTACAAGAAGACCTGCAGTGTCACAGTGGACCCTTGGTTCAATGAAGTCCAGCATTGTCACAGTGGTCCCAAGGTTTCATAAGGCCCAGTGGTGTCACAATGGTCCCAACGAATCCATGAGGCTTTGCAGTGTCACAATGGTCTCCGTAGCTCTCCAGGCCCCACAATATCATGTGACTCCTCTGTTCCATGAGCCCTGAAATGTCACAATGGCCCTTTGGACCCTGGGAGTTTCTAGTGTCACAATGTTCTCCTTTGGGTCAACAGTGTCACAATTATGACATGAGGCCCCACAATGTCACAATGGTTCGTTCCACGCAGCCCTGCAGTGTCACAAATGCCTCTTGGTTTCACAAGGCCCCACAGTATCACAATGGTCCTCTTGGTTCTGTAAGTAACCCCAGGGTCACAATTGTCTCACTGGTTCCATGAGGCTCCACAGAGTCACGGTGGACCCTTGGTTTGATGGGGCCTGCCAGTGTCACAATGATCCCTACATTCATGGAGCCACACAGTATCACTACAATTCCCTTGGTTCCATGAGGCCCAGCAATGTCACAGTGGTCTCCATGATTCCATGAGGCCCCACAGTGTCACAATGGTCCCTTAGTCTCACAGGGCCCCACCGTGTCACAATGGTCCCTTGGTTCCATGGGCCCTGCACTGCTGCATTCCCCCCTCCCCTTCTCAGGCTGCCCTGCCAGCTGAGAAATGCTCCTTGGGCCTCAGCCTTGGCCAACAGCCCCTGCGCTCAGCTCCTCTGCAGCTCATCACAAACACTGTCTGCTCCAGGCGCTGCTGCTGCCCAACCAGCTCCTGATTTCTGTAGGAGCAGCCCTGGGAACTGCTTTTGTTCCCTCAGTGGCACAACATCCCTCTTCTCACATTGCCAAAGAAAGCTGTTGGTGCCAAGTGCGGCCAGGATGAGCCATTGCTGGGACTGAAGCCCCTGTCTTGGGGCCCTACAAACAGCGCTCCAAAAGGAGCCCTTGGAGCTCTCCTGGGCCAGCGACTCCCTCTGAGTGGGGCCTCTCCCAGCCGGGAACTCTCCCGTTTGCTGCACTTGGGGATCCCCAGCAACGTTGCAGCCTGGGCTGATCCCCCCACTCCTCCAGGCTCAGCCCTTTGCCCGCTGGGGAGATACCAAAGATCCACAGTGAGCATTCCCTGCCCTCAGGGGAATTTCTCACAGGTGCCTTGCACTGACTCTTGGTGTCTGTGTGCACACAGGAGCGCCTGTGCTGGGGAAATGCGGCAGAAATGCTGCTCTCTGAGGGGTTGGGGTGCCTTGGATAGCTGAGTCAGGCCTGTAGGGAAGGTGAAATCACAAGGCCTAAATGAAGTTAAATGCTGCTGAGAGGTTTTCTTTTGCTAAGCGGTTACCTTTAGTATATGTTAAGTTCAATATTGTTAAGTGTTATTCCTCTGTTAAATTGCGAAGTCATAGGTTTAAGTTAGGTTACATGCTGTTATACTCTGCTCTTTTGCTAAACTGTGAGGTTGAAAGTATCAGTTAAGGTTAATGTATTAGTAAAGTCCTGTTAAGTTTGAGCTCTGTTAAGCTTTCAGGCCATGTTCCTTTTATCCTTGCCCTTGCTGTCCTTGTGTCTCACATACACACACACAGGGACAGTTCTAGGTTCATTTCTGGTTTGATGGCCTGGATTCTGTTTGGTTTTGTTGTTGCTTTGTTTCCTTGGTGTGCCTGAAGTGCCCAGTCAGGAGCAGAGTGACTCTTGCCAAGGAATTTTGTGCTGCTGTCCCTTAATATTAAATCCGGTTTTTGCTGATCCCTTGCTGGGGATTTTTTCAGCGCTCTCAAGGCCTTGTTGGTAGCAGGGTGAAGGAGCCCTGGCCCAGGCTCTGGCCCTGGGGGACACGGGCACGCTGCCGGGGGGTCCCTGTCCCCCTGTGCCACTCCCAGGGCCCCGTCCCCCCGTCCCCGTGTCAGGCTCTGGGGTCGATCTCGTGGAACATCCTCTGGGGGAGGCTGCGGGGCTGGGGGTGGGGGGACCCGGGGGGACAGGGGACCCTGCTGTGCACGAGCAGGGTTGGACTGCTCTGGGGGGAGCTGTGAGGGGGCCAGGGCAGAGTGACCTCCCCTGTGACCTCACATAGCCCCTGTGATGTCACACTGTCCCCATGATGTCACACAGCCCCTGTGATGTCACACAGCCCCTGTGATGTCACACTGACCCTGTGATATCACACTGACCCTGTGACGTCACAGAGCCAACTCTATGTCACCCTGTGATTTCATACGGCAGTGCTGTGACATCGCAGAAGACTGATGTCACAAAGTCACCCTGTGATGTCACAATCTGGTCTGTGATGTCACAGCCTCCTCTATGATGTTACACAGCCACCAGGTGATGTCACAACCCACTCTCTGATGCCTCAGAGCCACCCTCTATGATGGCAGACACTGCTCTATGGCCTCACACCCTGCTCTGTGATGTCACAGCCAGCTCTGTGATGTCACAGAACACTCAAGAACCCTCAAGAACTCAGTTCTATTGAAACACTGAAGTTTCTTGTACTTTGAAGAGACCCCTGTCGGGGACAGGACAGAGAAAGTGTCCCCAGGCCCCAGGCAGAGCAGAGATCTGCAGGCAGTGCTGACAGGTGGGGACAAAGAGAAGCCAGTTCTTGATGCCCTGGGGCACAGCAGCAGGGTCTGTGCCACCAAGGGCTGGGAGGAGACACCTTGTCCTGAGGAACTGGGGCCTCCTGGCACAGCCCCAGCCAGGCTGGGCACTGTCAGCCCCTTGTCCTGCCCTCAGCATCTCCCCTAGCCCACATCCCAGTGGCCTCAAGGATCTGCTGGAAGGAGTCCCTGGGGAGCCTTGCTCAGCAATGGCCCTGGGGGCTCCTTAATGCTCACAGGGACTGCAGGTTTTTCAAAGGACTTTAGGTTTTGCTTTTGCCTTGGAGTCTCTGAGAGCTATGTGCAGTCATGGCCTCCAATTATGTGTTGTAATTAGTCCCTGCAGAGGCTTTCTCAGTAACACCACTCAGTGGGGCTCATTAATGCTTCAAGGTACTTCAGTTCTTTTAAGGTACTTGGTGTTTCCCTTTGGATACAGACTCTGGGAGAGGTTTGAGAGGTTTGTGCAATCATGGCCCCAATTATCTGCGTTAATTAGTCCCTGAAGAGCTTTGTACTGACACAAAATGGGGCTCATTAATGCTTTGAGACTCAAGGTGTTGAAGGTACTTTGGATTTTCCTTTCCACACTGAGTGTCTGAGAGGTTTTTGTGCCATCCTGGCCACCAATTCTCTCCTCCAAGGAGTCCATGAGGAGCCTGTGTTGGAGAGAGACCTCATGAGAGCCATGAATGCCTGGAGACACTTTGGGTGTTTCCTCTGCCTCTGACTCATGGCAAGGTTTGTGCAATCTCCTCCCAGGCCCTGAGGTTCAAGGGCTCACTCCAAATGCACAGTGAGGCTCATGAGGATCAAGCAAGTCCTGACAAACCCTGGCTCTGCCTTGATTTCCCTCTGCTCCAGTGTAGTTCATTAGGAGGTTTTTCTTTGACAGTTATGGAGAAATAGTTCAAAGAGCTTCCAGGAAATACGTAGTCCTTTTTTAAAGGGTGTTTTTTATTGCTGTTCCTATTACACAAGAGGTGATTGCAGCATTCAGTGACTGATATTGATCCAGGGACTCTCCTAAGGAGATCTGGCCTGCTCAGAGAAGCGGTGCCTTGAGCTCTGAGCCAGTGTGGACAACCTTGCTCCACATTCCCCAAGCCCATCGTGTCTCTCCTCACTCACCTGGGACCTGCTTTGCTTGGAGAAGTGGCTGCACACAGCCAAAGAGGGATTTTCCTTCTATGATTTTTGAAGCAATCTAAAACTCCTGAGTTTCCCCATTGCAAACAGACATCCTCCTCAAGTGTGTGCCAAGCCCAAGCTGCCACCAGGAGCACTCCAGACCTTCCCTGGGCCAGCTGTGAGGGTGGATCATCATTCCAACATGCAGTGGTGCCATTGCAAGGGACTGTTGCCATGGACACTGCAATGACCCCACTGCTGCATCTAGGTGCCATGGCAACCCCCATCAGTTCAGGTTTCCTTGGAAACCAACCCAAGGAGCCATTTCTGCAGCCAGGTTCCATGGCCACTTGCCTGCAGAGCTGTTGCTGTCCTCGGCTGCCATGGCAACCCTGGGACAAAGCGGTGCCAGGGCTGCTCCAGGTACAATTTCAGCGACACTCGTTGGTGCCACCAGGTGCCATGGTAACGGCCATGGGGACCCGTTCCTTGGTTTGGTGCCATGGCAACCAGTGCCCGGAGCTGTTGTGATGGTTGGTGGCCATGGAAAGCTGCCCTGGGCCCTTGCTCAGGGCTGGTGTCAGTGCCCAGAGCCAGAGGGGATCCCTTGCTGGGGGCTGTGCCATGGCCACCTGGCCTGTGCCGCGCTGGCCGCTCAGGCACCAGGAACCAGCAGCCACCGGCACTGCCAGGGCCAAAGGCCAGGTCAGCCAGACAGAAAGGGGCGGGGCTGGGCACTGTTTCCATGGCAACCAGTACTGGGGGGACACCTGGGTCACCTGGCCTGGCAGTTGCCATGGAAACCCCTGGCAGGGACTGAGGGCACAGCCCCTGGCACTGAGACACTGCTGGGCCGGGTGCTGAGCACAGGGCTGAGCACGCAGAGATGGTTTTGTTCTTGCTGAGCTGCAGCACAGCCAAGGCCTGTCCTGCCCCTCCTCCAGCCACGCTGGGGAGGGGCTGGGGCTGCAGGGGAGCTGGGCAGGGGACACAGCCAGGACAGGGGACCCCAACTGACCCCAGGCATACCCCAGACCAGAGCACATCATGCTCAGGGTATGAAGGGGGGGGGAACAGGGAGGAAGGGGGGAATTTTGGAGAGAGGGCTTTTGCCTTCCCAGGGAACACTTAGGCAAGAGGGGGCCCTGTTTCACCAGTGGGCAGGGTCGCTACCAAAGACACAGACACCAACTGAAGGAATTGTGTCGTTTATATCATGCACAGCTGCAGAGATTTACAAAAGGATAAGCTCAGCAAAGCACATCATCATTAGCAAAGAATTGCAAAAGAAGCTCAGCAATCCATCATAACCCATCATTACATTTTGATGACCAATCCCTTGGTGAAACACTAGAGGTGTTTGTGGCAGACAAAGATTCTGGCTGACTATCAAGGTACACCTTACAGACATCAGTAGTACTTTAGTGACACTGCCCTTCATTCTTTTTTTTCAATCTCATTCGAGTTAGGAACAAGAATTCTGTTGTGCATGGAGCTGGCACCTTTTTAATTCCAGAATAATGCCCCCAGGCCCTTTGCTGTTCAGCTTTACCATGCTGTCTGTGCTAACAAGGCCTGGAGGGCCCTTTCCCATCTGGCTGGAAGGGGCCGGGTCCCAGTCCCTGAGGGGCACCCAGGCTCCTGGATGGAATACCTGTGCAAGTCCCTCAGTGTCACAGCAGCCTTCACAGGGAGCCCCGTGGATCAGAGCATTTCCCAAAGGGGCCCTTGGGGCAAACAGGGAGATCTGGTCTGGCAGGATGTGTAAAACAATATCCTGGCAGATCTACTTGTTCTCACACAGAATCCTTGTCTGCAGGGACACATTCCCATTGTTCCTGCCCAGGTTTCAGGACTCAGAGTTGTCTTTCTTAGGAGCTGCTCCTTCAGCTGCCTTGGGAGGGCCATTTGGCCTCCGGACCCACACTCTGGCTCCATTATTAGGGCTGCGGGATCCAAACCCTTTATCTCCACAAACGGTGGTGACTGGAGCTGGATCTCCTTTTTTCACAATCATTCCTAAAATTGCAACATCAATAATTGTGCTACCCTGTCATGCGGTTGAAAAATCCAATCTTGTTTGTTATTGTTTACAGAATTACTGTAATTTCTCCTGGATATTCTGCATCAATTCCTCCAGCCATGACAGGAACACTTTGCAAGGCCAAGCTCCAAGGGAGCAGTTACCAAAGCAAAGTGTCCTGGAGGAATCTGAACTCCTGTTTCAGTACTGATAGCTCTCATTTGGTTTGAATTTTTCCTAATGAATTCCAATGCATGAAGGCCCAGCCCTGCAGCCTCTGGGCTGGCCCTGCCAGGGGCCATCACAGCCAGAACAATTTCCCAGGCAGTCCAAGTCTCACTGCCCATGGTTGGATTTGCAAATTGGGGGCAGTTGTGCACAGCCAGGGGGTTTCCATTTCCCCAGTGGGCCATTGTGAAGGGCATGGAGCACATCTGGGAGATGGGTTCTCCATGGGCAAAGGTTCCCATCTCCTCATTTTTCCAACTGCTCTTTTAACAACCTCTTCACCCTTTTAACCAATCCTGCAGCTTGTGCATAATGTGGTACATGAAAAACCCTGCAGGCAAAATCACTGTATTTTTCACAGGAACAGACAAAACACTCTGCATCACAGTATCAGCAAACCCTGCAAAAATAGCCAATTTCCTCTCTTTCTCTCTTTTTCATTGCATACAATCTCAAAAAGTTGACCACTGACATTAGGGTCCTGGCCAATCCTGTTCTGTAGGGTATTTAGTGTTACATCCCTGAGAAGCCAAAGCTACCAAATTAGCATTGTCAGTACTATTTCACATCATTATATAATTTTATACATAGATAGTGATATAGAAATATAGATAGATACAGACATAAATAAATATATATAAATAGATATATTGAGGTCTTATTATACTATAAATACATATATAATTATTATGTATATAGATATTTCACTTGCACAAATGCATCTGAGCTCAAGATTAAAACCTTCTTCTCTTGCTCCATGTGGGAGCATTCCAACCATAATTGTTTCTTCTGAAGGTGCTGTTTCCTATGTAATCACAACAAATTCATCTTTGTCTGCCCAAACCCACAAGGTCTTTTCCTTTTCCATATGCAATTTTTGGATGCATTTGAAGCCATCCAGGGGTGCAGCTTCTTTTACCCAAGTGCCCCACTGCTCCCACGGGGCTCCGACCTCAGCCCACTCCAGAGCCAAGGAACTCCAGGGAAGGGCTTCCCAGCTGGGAATTTCTGATGGGACTGATTCCTCACATTGACACTGAACAAATGACATTTTGTTGGCATCTGGCCAGACTGGGCCAGTTTTGTTTTACCAGTGGGCAGGGTCAGCACCAAAGGCACAGACTCCAACTGAAGGAATCAGTGTCATTTCCTGCAGTTCAGAGCATCAAAGAATCACAAAAGGAGCAGCTCAGCAATGCACCCAACCATCCCCACAAAAGATTGCCTGCAGTGATTAAGAAAGATCCAGCAGCATTTACCCTCAGCCTTTACCATCCCCCAGACCCACACAGCAGCTGGGGAAGCTGTCACAGCCAAAGGCTGCAGAGCCACTCCTGGGCACTGGGAATTCCTGCAGGTGCCTCCAGCCCCAGGTGAGGCTCCAACCCCGCTGGGAGAGGGCCCAGCTCTGACAGTGCTGAAGGAACAAACTGACAGCACTGCTAGTGTGGCAACATCTGCTTTCATCCTCCTCTTGGGTCCCTCCCAAAGCCTGGCCAGAGCTCAAGGAGGAACCAAGGGAGCTGACTTTGACCATACAGCCCCAAACAAGGCCAGATGTCAGATTTCATGGCCTTGTCTGGCTTCTAAATACACAAAGGTCAATACATGTTTCACTAATGAGTGGCTACATCTATCACACTGCTAATGACCATGCATATTTCATCAGGGAGCAGATACAAAGACAACCTTTGCTTGGAAGGTTCATCCAGAGGCCACCTTTGGCTCAGGGCTGGTGTCCAGGCCTTGGCACTTCAGGGACGTGGTTTAGTGCTGGGCTTGGCACTGCTGGGTGAGCGGCTGCACTGGCTGAGCTCAGAGGGCTTTTCCAACAGAAAGGATTCTGTGATTCCATGATTCTATCCACTGCATTCAGCTGGGGCTATTTTAGCAGCATTCCTTTGCTCCAAAAGTTCCCTCTTGCCCAGCTCCTATGGCCTGAGGCTTCAGCTCCTGGTGCTGAGCTGCTCATGCTGAAAGAGACGACTTGGACAGACGAATCCAGTCCATGCAATCCCTTCTGGGACACAGAGAGGGGAGGCTGTGCAAACAGGAGCATTGTTTGCTGTGGCCTCCTCTCTGCCCTTCACGCCTTTCAGCGCTTTGAAGCAGCCAAGAGCTTTCTCCAAGAGTGCAAGGAAGCAGCTGTTCCTGCTCCCAGGCCTGGCTCTCTCCAGTCTCTGCCCTTGCCTGCTTCTGTCCCTCTTGCTGTGCCCTCTGTTCCCCCAGGGCTCGCTGGCTGCTGCCCAGGACTGTGGCACTGGCACAGATCCAGTGCTCCAGAGCCTCCTTTCTGTGCCCTTGCAGCTGCCTGGGCACAGCAGCCTTTTCCATCTGGAAGCTCCCCATGGACAGGGAGTGCCCAGCTCCGTTCCCTGCACAGCCTCCAGGAGCCCAGGGCTGCCATCTCCAGTCCCTGCTGGCACTGGGGGCTCCCAGGTGCCTCAGGCTGCTGTGACACCACTGCACACGGGAGGAAAGAGGGGCAGGGGCTGTTCTCAAAGTCAACTCCATCTGCTGCTGCTGCTGCTGCTGCTGCTGCTGCTGCTGCTGCTGCTGCTGCTGCTGCTGCTGTGGGGTCATTTGTGCAGCCCTGGCCGAGATCCAGGGATCAGATCCTGCCAGTCTCTTCCAGCCCTGGCTGCTCAGAGTTTGGGCCTTGGAGCCTCAGGTGGCCAAAGGCAGCTGCTGCTGGTCCCTCTGTGTGCCCGTGTTCAGCAGTGCTGCTCCATCAGTCTGTGCCCAGCAACGGGGAAAAGCCTCAGCGCTGCAGGGCCAGGAGCTGCCGGGCTCTGCCTGAGCAGCTCAGCCAGCAGGAAGGGAGCTGCTCCACACGGAAACCAGGGGCAAAGGACATTCCTTTTGTAGGACATGTTTTCTACTGAAAGGGAAAAAAAAAGAAAAAGAAAAAAAAAAAACCTAGGTAAATTGTAAAAGATAAGAATAAAATCCAAGTGTTAGTGAAAAAACATATCATGTCAATGAAAAAACCAAAACATAAATGCAAAGTTACATTCTTTGCATTAAGAGGTAAATGATCTTTTTAAAAAGAGAACTCAGTACATTGTAAATGTGCTGATGCTGATGGCATACATCCATCTTACTGATCTCAGCAGCCTTTTAAAAGATTTTGGGCTTTGTTTCCAACATTGGTATTTGAAATTGTGGTCGAAGCAAGTGGAAATTGCTTTGTGCCCTTCCAGCTCCAAGCAGGACTGGGAATGGAAACTCTCTCAAAGCCCAAATCCTTTAGAAGATGACCTTCCTTCTCAGCCTGGGAATGAGCTGCACATTCCCTTTGGAACTGTCAGGGATTTCTTAGAGATACAAAGTCCCACTGACAACTTTTTGGTCTGGTTTGGCAGTGCAGAAGGGCAATTCTCCATCCATTAGCTCCAGACTGCACTGCCTCAGGAACATGGCCCAGTTGCCAGCTTTGGCCCACTCATGGCACTGCTAGAGGAGGAACAAAGTGCAATTGCACAATTCCAGCCAATCAAGAAGGAAGAATGGGACAGACAAAACACCCTGTGCAGATCCAGGTGTTCAGCCGGGACTGTGGAGAGTTTGGGTCCTTGCCAGTTGGATGTGTGTCCCCAGCTGCAATCTCTGGGCCTGCAGCAGAGTCTCACTCACCTACCAAAGCAGAAAGCTCAGGCGCTGTGCTCGCAATGGGCTCGTCTGATGCAGAGCTGTCAGAGCAATGTGAGGGCAGAACCAGCCCAGCTGGGCCCAGGGCTGAGCCCAGCAGAGCCCTGGCAGAGCCCAGAGCAGCCTCAGCACCCGCAGAGCCCGGCTGCAAGGAGAGAAAGCAGAAACCACCCGTCAGCTGAGGGCTCCTGTGCCCCTCTGCCAAGGCCTGCGGTGCCCAGGCCATGCTGGCTGTGCCCAGAGCTGTGCCCAGAGCTGCCCATCCCTGCTGCCTTTGGCAGCAGAGCAGGAGGGCAGGACATGTGCCCAGCCTGCAGCCAGCCACGGCACATCCAGCCCTCAGCAGCTGCCCAGAGCAGGATGCTCCTGTGCTCACTGCCATCTCCCAAAAGCTCTGATCCCACCCTGCCAAGCACACAGGGACCCACCTCACTCCAGCCACGGCTGGAAGAAAAGCTGCTCCCAAACCATGGCCTCAGCCATCTCCAAGGGCACGGCCCATCCATGCCACAGCTGCTCCCCAGCACTTCCCCATCCACACTGGACCACCTTGAACGCTTCCTCTGGAATAACAAACAACACATTATTGAAAAGAGTTTAGAGACAAAAAGGGGAAAAAAAGAAAAACAGTAAAAACTCTTATCTCTGTCAGGGCCTTGAGGAAGGCCCAACCCCTGCATGCCAAGGAAAAACCTACCCACTGGTGAGGGAAGCCCACACTTTCTGTCTTCCCCCCTGCACTGCCCCCCAAAATCACAGTGACCCCAAAGCAAACAAGGGCATTGGAGCAGCCCACCCCTTCCTTGCCTGCACAGCAAACCAGCCCCTGCACAGGTTCTGGAGTCCCACCTCTTCTCCCACCATGGAGGTTTGTGTCGGGCTGGCTGCCCCAGCCCCAGCCCCAGCCCCAGCCCCAGCCCCAGCCCCAGCCCAGGGCACGGTGGGTGCTGGGGGCTGTTGGCAGGGCCAGGAGCCCCCTCCCATTTCGTACCCACCCCAGCCCATCCTCCCAGCCCTGCCAAAAGCAGCTGGGCAGCCGACTGAAGAATGAGCTGCATCTGCCCCAGCAAAGGGGGAGCCTTTGGTTCCCTGCCACGCTGGGTCATGCCCAAATCTGGCAGAATTTCCCCAGATGGGGACTCATCTGCAAATTCCCTGTGGAGTTTGGCTTTGAAGAAAGTGCCAGAATCAAAGTGCATCACCTTCAGCCTCCTGTGGCCAGGCTGAGGAAGAGCTTGTCATCCCTGATGTCACCCTCGCTGTCTCCAGCAGCAGCAGCAGCAGCATCCCCACCCGGTACAGCTTCTCCAGGAGCTCCTTCTCCTTCCCAGGGGCAGACCAGGCTCTCAGGGCTCTGCCCAGGGCCCCAGCTGTCAGGGAACCAGGACAAGCAAAACCAGCTGGGATGGCGGCCACCAGTGCTGGGCAGAGCAGCTCAGCTCCAGCACAAGGGCTGTGTGTTCCCATCCCATGACCCCGGTGCAGTGACACTGGCAGCACAAAAAGCTCTGGGTTCCTTTGCTTCTCATTGCCAAGGCATGTGTGGAGCTGGAACTTACCAGGGCTCTGGATCAAAGTGTGCCTGTGGCTCTCTCCCTTCTTCTATGGCAGAGGAATATCCCACATCCAAGGATCACAGAACAGGTCTTCCAGTGCGGGTCTGTCCAAGGAGTTCACGGATAAACACCACCTGATCAGGTCTTTGCACTCTGGGGAGAGAAAGCAGAAACTGACGGTCAGCCAGAGAAGGCTCCTGTCTGCTTTACCCCATTATTCCCGTCCCCAGGCCATGCTGAATGTGCCCAGTGCTGGGCCTAAACTTTCCCATCAATTCCCTGTTTTGGAGGAGAGCAGGACATGTGCCACCTCCTCAGCAGCTGCCAGAGCGGGATGCCCACGACCCCGCTGCCGGCTCCCAGCACTGGGATTCCCCCCGTGCCCAGAGAAGAGGATCCACCTTGAGAGAGCCTTTGTGGCAGCGGGAGCTGGCCCCAGCTGAGGTTCTGGCCCCTCCTGAAAGGGTGCTCCCCGCAGACCATCTGGTGCAGCAGGATGCCCAGGGACCAGACCGTTGCTGCCTCGCCATGGTACCAGCCAAAGTCGTTCCATTCCGGGGGGCTGTAGGACAGTTTTCCTATGGAATACAGATGGAGTTCATCACGGAGATGCTGCTGCTCCCAGAGCCTGGCCCCAGCAACCCTGTGCCTGCAGGGGCTGCATCAGGGGTACACAGGGTGACCACTGCCCTCTCGCCAGCACCTGGGACTTGTGCACAAAGTTAGGGTTGGAAAAGAAGCCTCTGGTGCTGGAAGAGGGCAGCCCTGGCTAGGCCCGACCATGACATGCAAAGGAAAAACCCACTCCATGCTGGGGAAAAATCCTGCCCTTATCCTCCCTGCCTGCATTGCCCCAAAAATATTATGAAGCCAGGCAAGCAGGGTGAGTGGAGCAGTCTAAGCCCTTCCTCTCCCCTGCACACCAAACCGGCTGGGGCACAGGTTCCCGCCCCCCTCTCTCCTACCCCCACCCACGGGGGTTTTGGTCAGGCTGGCTGCCCCAGCCCAGCCCCAGTCCTGGGCAGAGTGGCTGGCAAAGGCTGCCAGCAGGGCTGGAAGATGGCTGCCCACCCAGCCCTGCTCTAAAGCAACTCAGCTGAAGACTCAGTGCCCTGACTGGCAGCAAAAGGGAGAACTCCCGCTGCCACAGCCAGCTTGGGCTGTGAGATGTTGGGCCATGAGATGTCAGCAGTGGGAGCACAGCCCTGCCTGGGCTCACCTGCAAAGTGAGTGTAAACTGTGTCTTGCAGGTAGGTGCCACAGCCAAAGTCAATCAGTTTGGCCTGCCCGGTGTCCAGGTCAACCAGGATGTTCCCTGGCTTGATGTCGCGGTGCAGGACCCCGCAGCTGGTGCAGTGCCGCACGGCCTCCAGCACCTGGCGGAACAGCTCCCGCGCCTCCTCCTCGGGCAGGAACTGCCGCGCCTGAATGAAACTATGCAGGTCCTGACACTGCTCTGGCCACTCCATGACGATGTAGCTGGGGAGCTTGAGCCACTCCAGTAGCTGGACCACACCGGGGAAGCCAGTGGACACCCTGGCCAGCAGCATGATCTCCAGGGGTGCGCTGGTGCCGTCGGGCTGCGGGAGGAGCACGATGCCATCAGTGGGGGCTGATGCCGTGCCAGGCCTGGGGAAGCCCTCAGCCAGCGTGGGATGCTCTGCACCCTGCGCTGGCCCCACGCCCGCTCTCCCTCGGGGCGTCCTGGCGGCTCCCACCCTGCCAGGCTCCGGCTCATCCCTGGCCGGCAGCCCCGGCTGCTGGCCCCGCTCACTCACCAGCTCGCCCCAGTGCCGGACGCGGTTCCGTGGCACCCTTTTGATGGCCACCTGCAAGCCAAGGGCAGCAGCGGGGTGAGCTCACCGCCCGCACTGCGAGCCCCATCCTCCTGCATCCCCTCCGCCCACTCCTCCTGCGCCCGCTGCCGGCCCCGCCGCTCATGGGGGCGCCGTCTGAGACCCTCGTGGCCGCGAAGACGCTGCCGAAGCCGCCGCGCCCCAGCAGCGATCCCAGCCGGTACCGCTCCTGCAGGGCCTCCTGCGCCGTCCCTGCGGGCGGGACGCGGCTGTCAGCGCTCGGCCCGGGGCCAGCAACGGCCCCCGAGCGCCCCTCACCCGCCCCGGGCCGGCCATGCCCAGGCGTTCGCTCCCGGGAACGCGGCACGGGAGGCTCGGGGCCGGCGGCCGCGCTGCCGAGCGGCGGAGCTCGGGCCGGGGAAGCCGCAGCTGAGGCGGCAGGAGGGGCCGCGCCGCGTGTGTCCTCCGCGGGCCCCGGGAGGAGGCGGGGCCGGGGCCGGGGATGGGGCCGGGGCCGGGGCCGGGGTCGGGACTGGACCCTGCGTCGGGGCCGGGGCCGGGCTCGGGCCAGGCGGAGGCAAAGTGCGGCGATGCCGCCCCGGCCCCAGGCACTGATGCCCGCCCAGCAGCGCCACCGCCAGTACGGCCAGAGCCGGGCGGAGGCGAGACCGCGGCGGGACGGCCGGGGCCGGGCACGGGGCAGCCCCGCCCGGGGCCGGGGGCGGGCCGGGAGCATGGCCCGGCCCGGCAGGGGAGAGGGAGGCGGGGAGAGGAGAGGGACGCTGGGCAAGGGACCCCGAGAGAAGGGTGCCCGACAGCGGGAAAGGGAGAGAGAGAGAAAGAAAGATAAAGAAAGAGAGAGTATTCAAAACTATCTCTTTCTGCTGCCGCCGCTGCAACTGAGGCACCGGGGCCGATCGTCCCCGTGTCCGTTCCCCGCTCGCCCCACGAGCCCCACGTTCGAGCCCTGCGCGCCCCGGGGACAGCCCCTGCGTCTGTCCAAACACGGGAACTTTGCAGCTTTGAGCCCAGATGCAGAGCCCTGACTCCAGCGCACTGGCACAGCGATCCCCCTGCTTGCTGCTGTGCATTGTCCTTGCTGAGGGTCAAACACTGTCGGGCCACCTTCCCTTGGGGTAGGATTCCTACCTGACCCCAGCACTGCACTTATATCTCCAGTGTTGCCTTCCAGTAAAAACAGGGGAAGGAAAACTGTGTGTGGCTCAGGGTATTTTAGAATGCCTAAAAATCCCTAAGTCACTGATCTTAGAGGTGAGGTGCATCTGGAATTACTGGGATGCAACATGGAAAAGGGGAGCAGAGAAATAAACAGAGGAAAACACCTTGGATTGTTTCTTTCATTTTCATTTCACTTCTGGAAAGCTGTTTCAGTTTTCCAGGAATCTTCCCCTGTCTGCTCTTCTCAAGAATCTCTCATGGAGAATAAGGTCAAGCTTCTGTCGCAAGATTTGCAACCAGGAAATTATGCCACTGGTGCAATTTTCATTGTGACTGGTTGTGCTGACTTAGTACAAATTTTGGGAGGAAATCTCCAAAAGGAATCCATCTAGAAAGCAAGTTCAAGCAGCCCCTACCCCTACTAGTTCAGGAAAAGACTTCCCTTGAGAAAAGTAAAAAAAACCCCAGTTTATTTAACAAGTAAAGTATTCACAAGCATGAAAAATGAATAATATTAAATAAAACCTCTGACAGTGCTGAAGAGATGACAAATTCAGAAAGTCCTTTTTGTGGGTTGTAGTTGGCTCACTCGGTCTCTTCTAAGTCCCTCTGGTGCTGGAATGCAGCGTCCCAGAGCTCAGGGGGGCACAGGTGTGAGCTGCTGCCGGTGTTTTTCTGGGTTTTCAGTCCAGAGCAGGTTTAAACAGTTCCAAGAAAAAGGAAAGTCACAGTCCAAGGGAACTTTTCTTCCTAAGCTAGCTAAAACCAAATTGCTAGACCCGGGCTGTGAAGGTGTCAGGAAATTTCCAAATCTGTGCACTGGCGGTCTCAGCAAACACTAGACCTGGATGGTGCTGGAGTCAGAACCTTGAAATTTCCAAATTTTAGATTTCTATGCCAGCAAATCACTGGACTTGGGCTGTGCGGGCACCAGGAAATTTCCAAATCTGGGTACTGGGGCAGCAAACACAAGATGTGGGAGGTGCCAGACCCAGTAGCAGGAAGTTGCCGTGTTTTGGATTTCTGTGCCAGCAAATTGCTGCACTTGGGCTGTGCCACAATAGGGAAATTTTCAGGTCAAGGCACTGGCAGTGCCAGCAAACCCCACATTTCTTGAAGGATTGGATCTGGACCCTTCCCTTCCCTTCCCTTCCCTTCCCTTCCCTTCCCCTCCACAAGCTGCCAAAGGGGCTGGACAGCAGTCAGGCAGAAAGGAACCTGCAGGGACTGATGGACAGTAGGCTGGACATGAGCCAGCAGTGTGCCCACGTGGCCAAGAAGGCCAATGGCTCCTGGCCTGGATCAGGAATGGTGTGGCCAGCAGGAGCAGGGCAGGGATTCTTCCCCTGTGCTGGGCACTGCTTGGGCAGCACCTCAAGTGCTGTTTGTAGTTCTGGTGCCCCCAATTTAGGAAGGACATGGAGGGGCTGGAGCGTGTCCAGAGAAGGGCAACAAGGCTGGGGAGGGGTCTGGAACACAAGTCCTGTGAGGAGCAGCTGAGGGAGCTTGGGTTGTATCCTGGAGAAGAGGAGGCTCCGGGGAGACAGGGCGGTGTCAGGGCACAGGTTGGACTTGCTTATCTCCATGGCCTGTTCCAACCTTGCTGATTCTGGGATTCTCTGGAACCACCCTTGGAGCAGTTGCAGGAGGAGCCCTGGGCCTCCTCTTCAGGAGCTCCAGCAGCCCAGGTCCCTCAGCTTCTCCTGCCAGCCCCAAAGCCCATCCTGTCAGTCCTGCAGAGCCTCTGCAGCTCCTCCTCACTGCCCAGAACAGGGAGCCCCAGAGCCAGACACAGCAGCCCAGATGTGCCCCCCTGGCCTGGGGTGCCACTGGCAAGGGAGCAGCACCAGGCACTGCAGACAATTCCTGCAGCACTTGTAGGATGATCCTGCTGCCCAAGGGACGTTCCCATGGTGCCAAGTCAGGAACTGCAATGGGGAGTGGGGCCATAGAGGAAAGGGCAAACAGGGATGGGCTGTTTGCAGGGGAGGCAAGAGGGGTGGGCAATAGGAAGAAATTTGCAGCAGGAAGAGGAAAGAAAGCAAAGGTGAAGCCAAGGAAATGCTCAGGGCATTTTGGGGTTGCTGCCAGGCGGCCCTGGCTCTGAGCAACAGCATCTGCAGTGGGACAGGAAACTCCCAGCTGATGGGAACAAGCTTTCTGGCTGACTGCAGAGGCCAGGACAAAGCTGAGTGGTTTCCCTGCTGTCCCCCAGCCCTTGCTGGCCCCAGGGGCTGATGGCATTTGTGCTCCCTCAGGTTCATGTCCCCACACCAACAGCATGGGGGTGCTCCCCCTGCTGTGTGCAATGCAAACAGGGGCTGCTGAGCCAGTGCTGCAGTGTCTGTGCCTGCAAGGATGGGGCACCTGTGTGAGCTGGGGGAGAGGCCAGGACTGCAGAGGGGGGATGTTGTTGGCAGCTGCCTGAGGACGCTCTGGGACGCTGCCCTGGGCCGTCCAGCGCACTGGGGATGGATCAGTCTCTGTTCTGCTGCTCCTTCCTGTCTCGCCCATGGCCCTTGCAGAGCCCCAGCCATGCTGTTTGCCCCCAGCCTGCCCACGGCCAGCCTGGGGCTGCTCACGGGGCTTTTCTGTGCTGAGCATTGGCCTGGGTGTGTTCTTGACAGAGCCTGGGCAAAGAGCCTGGAGCCCCCAGGCCCTGGCCTGAGGCGTCAGCGCTGCCCCAGCAGTGCCCATGGCCTGTCCCTGCTGCAGCCCCGGCACTGCCACCCCCAGGGCTGTGCCCGGCCCCGAGAGCACTCAGGCCCTACAGCAACACCAGGGCCACCCCCAGGGCAGCCAAGAGAATCTAGACAGCCCTGGCAACTTTTGTCTGGGAGCTACCTTTGGATATAAGGAATTTTGGAGGCGGATTCTCAATTTTGGCCATTGATGTCTGGACTTGGAAGTGTTTTTTTCAATGGGAAGAAAAGAACGGGCCCCCAGTGTTTTGAAGGCAGATGAGGAGTGGCCCCCAAGAGGCCAAGGCCAGCCAGAGCTGTCTGTGCCGGCAGGTTTCATATGGGAATAATCCTTGGACATATTCAAATTTGGAGGAGGAATCCCAATTTCAGCCTTGAACTCCTGGAGAAGGACAGTTCTTTCCCACAGGAAGGAATGCACAGAATTCCAGGGTTTCAGGGGTTGATAAGAAGCAACTCTCAACATGCCAAGGCCAGCTGGACCAGTCAAGCAGCCCCCAGGAGGCCCAGCCACCCAGACCTGTTCCATGTTCTTGGATCCTTGGGGCCCTGCAGCATCAAAATTGCCCCTTGGTTCCATGAGGCCCTGTAGGATCACCACAGATCTTGCTTTCCATGAGGCCCAGTGATATAACAATGGTCTCCTTGGCTCTGCAGTGGCGCAATGGCCCCTTGCTTTCCATGAGGCCTTGCAGTGTCCAAATGGTTTCCTTCTTGCCATGGGACTGCACAATGCCACAATGGCCCCTTGCTTCCATGAGGTCACAGAGTCTCCAAATGGCCCCTTGGTTCTATTTGGTTCCCCAGGATCACAGTGGCCCCTTGGTTCCACCAGGCCTGGATGTGTTACACTGGCCCCTTGTTTCCATGGGGACCCACAGTGTCCCAATGGCCCCCTGCTCCCATGAGGCCCTGGGATGTCACAATGGTCTCATCGCTTCCACGAGGCCCTGCTGTTCCACAATGCCCTTGAAGTGTCACAATAGTCCCAGTGGGTTCCCCTGCTGGTTCACAGTGGCCTCCTTTATTCTGTAGTGTAACAATGGTATCCTTGGTTCCATGGTCAGAATGGCCCTGTGGTCTCATGGAACCCCACAGCCCCTTATAGAGCTCCACAGCCCCTGATGGAGCTCCACAGCCCCTTATGGAGCCCCACAGTGTCACTTTGATCCCCTTGAGTCCATAAGGCCCTGCCATGCTACAAGGACCTCTTGGTTATACAAGGCCCTGCAGTGTCACAATGGCCCCTTGGTTCCAGTGGTCCTGAAGTGTCCTAATGGTCTCCATGGTTCCATGACACCCCACAATGTCACAATGGACTTTTGGTTCCATGAGCTTTCCTACTGCCAACAACAGTCTCCTTGGTTCCACAGTGTCACAATGGACCCTTTGCTCCATGAGATTCAGTAGTATAACATGGACGCCTTGATTCCATGAGGTTGTGCAGTGTCACAATGATCTCCTTGGTTCTGGGGCCCTGCTGTGGCTGCTGTGTAACAATGGATCTGTGGTACCATGAAGTTCCATAGTGTCGGAGGAAGGAGACCCAGACACCAGTTGGTTCATCCAAGTCCAATTTATTGATCGAATACGGCGGGTTAAATATAGTTCTTAATAAGCTTCATACATATTGCAAAAGTTGAGCTCAGGATTGGTTAGTTACATATCAACAACTACACCTACTTCTACATTCTTGTGCTTATTCTTCTGTTACATTCTGCAGATATTCAGGACTAATCTCACCTCCCTTTCCTCATGTTGCAGCAAGGCCATCCGACATTCTTGCCTGTCAGCAGTCACTGAATCAGAGACTGCTGATCTCCTTCTTTCAGCTTAACCAGTGGCAATATGTCAGTATGGCCTTTCTCAGCTAACCAACTCTTAATAAAATCCTCCACACCATAGTGTCACCATGGTCCCTTTGGTTCCACAAGGCCTTGCTGGGCCACAATGGCCCCTTGGTTCCATGAGGTTCTGTACTGTCAACAATGATTTCCTTGGTACTGCAGTCACAATGGATCCTTGGTTCCATGAGGGGCCTGGCCTCCCACAGCCCCTCACAGACCCTTATGGCCCCTCATGGCCCCTCACAGCCCCTCAGGGCTCCCTCACAGTTCCCCATGGCCCCTCATGGCCCCTCACAGCCTCCCACAGCTCATGGCCCCTCCCAGTTCCCCAAGATCCCTCACAGCCTCTCACTGTGGATGCCCTGGAACAGAGAGAGAGAGGAACAGCAAATGTTTCTCACAGCAGCATGTGAGAATTTTTAGGGTAGGGTAGGGATGTGATAACTTGTTAAGTATAAACAATGTGCTGGTGGTGTTGTTCTACTTTGTCTTTCTGTTTCTCTAGAAAAACCGCACGGTTCTCCTTAATAAAACCTTCTTTCACTCTCTCCACACAACTGCCTCCTGCCGTTCCTGTGACATTCTCGACTCAAGAGTGACACCTCACAGCCCCTCGCGCCCCCTCGCGGCCCCTCACAGCCCCTCATGGCCCCTCACAGCCCCAGACGCGGGGCTCCTCCCAGAGGAGAAGGTGTGGGGCCCTGATTGTTCTCCTTTCATTTCAGTCCTTTCACAGCCACGAGTGCAGAAAGGCTGAAATGGAGCCTTTGCCCAGCGTTTCCCTCGGGGTTAATTGCGGGCTGAAGCTCTGTGCTGGCGCTGGCCCGAGCGCCACCATCCCTGCAGCCGCCAGGCCTTTGCTGTCCCCCCGTGTCCGTTCCCTGTCCCCGAGTCCCGCCCGGCTCTGGCAGCAGCAGCAGCCGCAGCGCAGGGGGCGCCGGTCCGGCCCAGCCGGGGCTCCCGGCCAGGAGCAGCAGCAGCGCCGGCCCCTTTCCGCCTGCTCCTGCCTTGGCTCCCAAGGGCTTTTTCCAGCTCAGTTCTGGAGCAGATCAGCCAGCACCCACACACAGCCCTGACTGCTCAGGGCCCGACTGTGCTGCCCCGAGCCAGCCCTCAGAGGAAGAAAGGATCAGACTCCAGAGCTGTTTACAGCGCTGTTTTACTCACCCTGAGGTGGCAGCAGGAGGCTGCTGGTGCCTTTGCCTTGGGAATTGGGGATCATGGCTGCTCTTGGCCCGCTTCTGCTTGCCACCTGAATTTTATCCATGAAACTGCAAGTGCCGCTTTCAGGTGGTGCTACCCACGGTGCTTTCATGACAGTGAAGTCAGTATTTTTGTCGCAGGCATAAAGATCAACAGATACTGGAATGCTCACCAACCCCAAGCACTAAGGTGAGGGGAATTAAAGCCTCACAGGCCACATTTGCAGTGCTCAAACACAGCCCTGTTGCTGGCACTGATGAAATAGAATAAGCTGACAGAGGCCATCACAAAAATTGCCTCTGAAGTGTGGAATTAAACTAAAAAATCCACCAGGAGAAACAGAAACCAGAACTTCTCGACTCGCTTCATGGCTCCTTCCCAGCAGCAGGAAACAGAGATGCCCAGAGGTG
The DNA here is from genome assembly GCF_028551555.1 of Melozone crissalis. NCBI lineage: Eukaryota > Metazoa > Chordata > Aves > Passeriformes > Passerellidae > Melozone > Melozone crissalis. Next base: position 60,335 of record NW_026535873.1, on the reverse strand, counting down.
TTTTGCAGTGCTGCTGCCCCCAGTTTACAGCCAGGCTTGTATTCCCTAACAATTCCTGGTACCACCTCCTGTTTTCTTAGCCTGGAACAGTAACAATGAAAACCTCACCAATGGCACAACTCCCCAGTCCACCAGCAAAAGAAAGGACAAGTTGTCAAGTTCTCCAAACCTTTGTCCTGCTTTGCTGCAAGAGTCCTGCTGCAGGCACAGTGTGGAAAGCCAAGAGAAGCCACAGTTGGTGGCACATCTTGTGACAGGAGCTCGACCTCATTCTCCAGGAAATGCTTTTGAAAAGAGCAGACAGGATTACAGAGAAGATTCCTGGGAAACTGAATCAGCTTTCTAGAAGTGAAATGAAAATGGAAAGAAATAATGTGAAATGTTTTCCTCAATTTATTTCTGTGCTTCCCTTTTCCATCTTACACTACTTCTCCATGCCATTAATTCCAAATGCATCTCACCTCTAAGATCAATGAGTTTTAGACACTCTAAAATACCATGAGCTGCACAGTTTGCATTCCCGTTTTTGTTGGAAAGCAACGCTGGAGACACAAGTGCAGCGCTTGGGTCGGGCATGAATCCTGCAGGCAGGGAATGTGCCCGGGCAGTGTGTGACCCTCAGCAGGGACAATGCTCAGCAATCCTGCAGGCAGGGAATGTGCCCCGGCAGTGTGTGACCCTCAGCAGGGGCAATGCTCAGCAATCCTGCAGGCAGGGAATGTGCCCCGGCAGTGTGTGACCCTCAGCAGGGACAATGCTCAGCAATCCTGCAGGCAGGGAATGTGCCCCGGCAGTGTGTGACCCTCAGCAGGGACAATGCTCAGCAATCCTGCAGGCAGGGAATGTGCCCTGGCAGTGTGTGACCCTCAGCAGGGACACTGCTCAGCAGCGTTGCTGTGCTCGGTCTCCATGGAACCATGCCAGGAGCAGCTGCTGAGCTCAGAAGCCATTGCAGCCCCCGCCCTGCCCATAGCCCCTTGGCAGGGTGGGCTCCTGCCCTGGCTCTGTGTGCCAGGAGCCGGCAGCGCTGGGTGCAGGGAGCCCAGGGAGGGCACAGAAATGCTGGGTGAGAAATGCTGGGGCACAGCGAGATGGGCGAGTGCAGCCAGCCAGGGCAGAGGAGCAGCACGCACAGGGGGCACAGCCTGCAGGACAGATGGCCAGGGGGAGAAAAAAACTTCTCAGGAGGGTGGAGAACAAACTTTTAGTTGCAAACTTCAGAGAATGAGGTACTTGGGAAATCTTAAACAGCATTGAATTACAGTAAATCACTTGACAAAGCACTGACTTCGCAAACTCTAACCTGTCCAACTTCAAGTTATCCAGATTTCGATAAAAGGAAGTCAGGAGAAGAGAGAGAGGGAGAGAGAGATCCACAGTCAGTCTTGGATCTCAGCTGCTGTGAGCTCTGGGGCCATGGGATGTGTCAGTGTCACACCCGTGTCACAGCCTGACCTGCTCTTGTCCCTCTCTCAGGTGGGGTTTTTGGGGTGCCAGGGGCTTGGCTGCCACTTTGGGGCTGCACCAGAGGCTGCAGTGGCTGGGGTGGGGCAGTGACCACCCCACCCATGCAGAACTCTCCCTGCCCCCAAACACACACTGGAGATGTCTGGGGCTGTTCATCATTTCTCTGCTCTCCAGCACCAAGGCAATGGACTCTGGATACAGCTCTGAGCTCATGCCCAAGGCAACCACCTCTGGCAATGGGGCTCCATGGAGCCATTCCCAGGAAACCCCCAAGAGCTGGGGAGTGCCCAAAAACCACCTCAGAAATGTGAGATACCTCAAAATCTCTTCAGGAATGTGGATTATTAAAAAAACTCACTCAGTAATGGGGTCCCCCTCCCTTCATCATCCCCAAACTTTGGCTGTCTCATTCCAGACCCCAGCCCACCTCCCCAATCCCAACCTCAACACATCCCACCCCTCCTGGACATCAACACCCCCTTCCCAAGCCATATTTCCCCCATTTCCCACCTCCCAAACCCCATCCCACCCATCCTGCCACACCTAATGCCCATCTGAACCCTCCTGATTTGAAGGCCACTTTGCTCAATCCCCTTCCAACCCCATTCCACACCAAAGAGCTGTGGAATCCAGGAATTTTGGGGTGGGATTGAGTAGTTTTCAGTGGCATTGAGATGACAGATTAAATCCTCTTGTCTCTTTCAGTGCCAAGAAAGGGAAACAAGTACACCAAATACCCCCAAAACCCCCAAATTCTCCCAGTTATCTCCCTGAATCCCAGATTCCCCTGAAACACAAGTAAAAAGTGAGGCTTTAGATGCCCTTGATGAATTTATTGATTTTTACCCCAATTTTCTCTGTTCTAAAGGGATGAAGATGAATAAAAAAAAAAAAAATTAGGGCCAAAACAAAAGAATAACCAGCCCAGTGTCTTCCCAACATGGATCACAGGGAATGGTGGATCGCCAGGGCTCTGACCAACGTGGGTCCTCCCATGGGGGATGAAGCTGGAGCAGTGCATGAAGCTTCTCCTGCAGCTGGGGCACTCACAGGGCTGCCCTTACCAGTGACTCTTTTGGTGTCAGGTAAAGAACGAGGCTGTGAGAAGCTCTTCCCACACTGGGGACACTCATAGGACCTCTCCCCAGTGTGGATGCGCCGGTGCCTGATGAGGGTCAAGTTGTGCTTGAAGCCCTACCTGCAGTCAGGACAGCAGAAGGGCCTCTCCTCTGTGTGAATGCGCTGGTGCAGGAGGAGATCGGAGCTGGTGTGAAACCTCTTTTGACACTGTGGACACTCGTAGGGGCTCTCCCCAGTGTGGATGCGTTGGTGGGTGATGAGGGCGGAGCTGCAGCTTAAGCCCTTCCCACATTCCCCACACTTGTAGGGCCATTCCCCAGTGTGGATCATCTGGTGGCTGATCAGGTCGGAGCTCCGTCTGAAGCTCTTCCCACGCTCCAAGCTGTTGCAGAATGGCTCTCAAGTTCAAACTTCCTTTAGGTCCCTGTTCGGGCAGCCATTTGTTGCAGAATGAGGCCTTTGTCGGGGATGAGCCATTTGTCGGTGAGGGGAGACTCGGGCACTCAATATGAGTGATAAGCAAGTTCCGTTTATTGAAGAGAGCATCAGACACTTATACAGCAAATAATAAGCTTATGAATATTCTGTAAGCCAAGTGATCTATTGGTTAAACTATACCATCAACTCTTCCTCATTCCTTTGGGCCTACATTCTCTATTTCCCACGTCTCTCTGTCCACTTGTTATCATACCCAGCTAGGCCCAAGGACACGCTATCTTGCAGTGGCAAAACTCAAACTAGCTGTGTTCGGTACTTTCTCAGCTCCTGGTCGGCTAACAAGCGAATGTCTGCGTGACCTCTGTCATGTAGCCATTTCTCCACACTTACCAGTGAGCATTTTCAGTTCTGCCACCTGTGTTTAGAGCAAGTTTTCTGTGACTCACTGCACCAGGTCAGTTCAAAGAAGAGCATTAGGAAGTATCCAGCTGTATTTTCTCTTCTTCCTTCTGTGTACATGCTGCTTTTTTGAGCACTCTGGCTTTCTGAGCTCCCTCACATGTCTTGACCCTTTTCTGGATAACCAGAGGGATATCAGGATTAAATCCTGTCTCAGCTCTGAGGTCTGGCTTTTGAAGAGCCCCAGTCATCCTCTCCTACTCATCTCATCCTGGTCTTGGTGGAAATACTATGCCTTCATGGGATTGTTATTCAGCTTTGGGGCATTCTGGCACTGCTGTTCAGTGAAAGATTTTGAGACTTTGAAAGGTTTCCTGATGTGGCAATGACAATCCTCAATCCTAATGCTTGATGGGGGTTGCAGTTGCCTCAGTTGTGAAACCTCCTGAAAAACATTGTTTGCTCTTTTCTCCTTGACTTTTCCTTGACTGTTTTCATCAACAGATTAGGAGGTTTGGGGATATCTTTTCAAAGGGAACTTCAATTAATCTCCTGTCTGGCATTTCAAAGGGGAACAGTTGTTTGGTTTTTTTTAACCAGCATCTGCTTACCATCCAGTTAGCTAACTGCCTTTAATTAACCATAATACATTCCAGGAGAGCAAAATAACAAGGGAACAAAATCAAGTGGTGACAACTCTGTGACTGAACCTGGACTTCCCCTTTCCCAGGTGCAGGATTGTGAGTAACCCTTTGCTGGCCACTTTGAGCTCTGCCATGCAGTGCCTTGGGTTTCTGGGGAGGGAAAAGCATCCAGTCCCTCACCTCCAGGTTCACATCTGCAAATCCAGAGGCCATTTCTGTCCAGTGGATATTTCTGTCCAGGGGATTTGCACACTGGATGCTCCATAGGATTCTGGTTGTAAGCTTTCCTCAAAAACATGGTGAGATGAGGTGTGCAGGACTCATTTCTTCAGAAGGGCAGGAGAAACCTCTGAAGGCCTCCCCTAAAGGGCCTCCTTACCCAGCAGTCTGACACAGATTTGCTTCTGAAGATATTTGTAATTTGTCCTTATTATGTTCTATGTGTGATTTAATGAAAGCCTTTTTCTCTACTGTAATTGAGCTCTTAATCTCATCTGAAAAGCAGAGCACAATCCCTTCAGAGATGGTGTTTGAGTAACAGCCTGTTTGTGTTTCCTCTGCTGTGGTGCTGCTCATGGAGCTGCTCACTCCTGATTTAAGAACAGAAAATAAACAGATTTCTCTGAGTCAAAAATACATCAGTGATGGCACATAGAGTAGGTTTGAATAAAAAACTCTTTTTTCTATTGGGCAAGAGATCTTCCAAGGAAGATCTTCCCTGGTTCTGCAAAGAATATGAAGGAGTGAGTTTTCCTTAGTGAGCCCCTGAGGCTTCATGCAGGTCATGCTCAGAAAATGGCACATGGGCATGGCAGCTGCCAGCAAAACAATTGGCTATGGGCAGGTAAAAGTTGGCAGGCGATAAGAGTGGAAAGTCAAAACAACAGGATGCTGAAAAACTTGTAAGAGGAATAACGACTTCAGTGAAAATCCCTCATCTTAAAGCTTCAAAACACATTTCTACAAAAATCCACAAAAGTGTTCTGATTTTGATCAGTCTGATCTTCCTAAATAGCATTTTACAATCAGAATTAGGAGTTGAGAGACCCTAAAGGAGGCTCAGCAGAGGATTTTTCATTGTGACCTTAGTATATCTTTTTTACTGTGCTGTAGTTTGGAAGGAGGCCTCAAGCTCCAGCTGCAGCCTGGGGAGATCCTGTTGACCTAAACACTCCCCAAAGCTGCTGTGGGGCTGACCCAGTACCAGAATCTGTATGGAACTAGGTAAAATGCTTCCCACTAGAAAACACTTGCAGCTTGATGGTGATCCACAGTTCCCAGTTCAGACCACAGGCAGTGCCAGTAGTCACCAGTTTGCTGCCTGCTCTGTGCAGAGCTGGTGGCTGTGAGTGGCAGAGCTGTGGGGTGAACAGGCTGGTGGCTTTTGGGGGCACACAGAGCCTTCCATATCTACTGCTTTGTCCCCACTAGAGAGTGGGTTTTCCTAGAGAAATACCTGGAGAGTGGGAAGGATGAAGAGCAAATCATTCCCTGCCAGTGGATGCTGTGCTTGTTGCAAACACGAGTTACATCTGGTAGGAGTCCTTGCTGTCAACCCTCAGGGATTCCAGGCTGAGATCAGCTCAGCTCTGTCATTTGCCAGGGGAGTGAGGATCGGACTCCACCACACCTCCAGAGCTGGGGATGAATGGGTTGAATCACATCCAGAGCCAGGATGAGGAATGGGTGCTGTTTTGTCTTGCCATGCACAGCAGATATCCTAATTTAAAGCTGTGCTGTCTTCCCAGATTCTGCTTCTTCCTCTGAGAAGACCCATCCATTTTGATCCTGTTCCTTTCCACCCATTCCTCTAAAGATCTCCATTACTGGAGTAATTGGCACTATTGGATCAACTTTTGATGTGATGAGCAGTGGATTTTTGTAGTCAACATGCCAATTTAAAGTGCCACAAATAAAAGATCAATTACTTCTTTCCTGGAGAAGAAATTAAGGTAAAATCTTTCAATGTAATGGGCTGAGTGTACAAAGCTAAAGAGGTAGAAGATTTAAATGAGACTGTCTCCTGAGAGGATGTGTTTTTAATGTAAAAGTAACAAAAACAACCCAAACAGTGAGAGAGCATCACTTGAGCTGCACCTCTGTCAGTAAGGGATGGATCCCTCCTGCTCTTTCTCCTGCCTGGGGCACCTGTGTGGGGCTGGTTGTCCCTGTCACTTACCTTTTGATTGCACAACAATTTCTTAGAAAACAGTTGGCTCTTCAGACTCCTCTGGGCATTCAAGGGAGTCCAGGAGATGTGGGGGTGAGCTGATAAGTGGGTTTGGATGGTCCTGGCTGTTAGGTGTTGCTGTGTTTCCTGATGCTGGTCTCCAAAGCAATCCCTGGCACGCTGCTTTTGTGGAAGGCAGAACAGCTCTGTGCTTGAAATTACCTGTTCCGGGGAATTGCAATGAATTTTCTGCTAGGAACTGCATGTAAGCAGAGATGGAGCCTGAATTAGGGATCTGCCCTTGTGGGGATCCCTTACACTGACACAAAGCTCTCTGTGCCTCTCCAGAGGGCTGTCACCCTACAGAAACATGTCACTTCAGGGCAGGGAGGGGGATTTGACACCACAAAACATTGAGGAAAAAACATCGAGGCAAATTCTCCTTTTCTGGTCAGGAAAACCAGGGTGTGTGCCTGCTGTGTTCCACGAGCAGCAAATCAATTGCTGAGGGATTTCTGCTGGGAGATTTGTGCTTTATGAAATTCCTGCCAGTGGCAGAGGGCTGGGGAGCTGGAAACGATAGCGCTGTCTTCCTCCCCTCTGCTGCTTTAATTGTCTGTAATGATTTAATAAGCAGCACTATTTTTCCCTGCAGCAAACACAGGTGGCATTTTATTACCTTTACTAGGGCCCCTGTTTGGAATTTCTTTGCTGTATTTCCTTCTTTGCAGGCTTGGTCCAAAACTTGGAGAGGTCAGTGTAAGAACTGGACTTTGTGCTGTCAATATTCTGAGTGTTGAGCCAGCACCAAATCCATGCAATTTTATGGGAAAGAAATAATAAGGACAAATGACATGATTTAAACAAGGAAATGCTCTTGGCTTTGGCATTTTATGTGCACACCAGGAGAGAAAGAGCAAAGCAGGTACAAGCTCCCAGTACTTGCAGAAGAATAAATGGAAATAACTTCCTGTTTAGGCTGGGAATCAGGAGAAAATTTATACTCATCAGAAGGGTGTTGAAGAGGAGCAGCTGCCTAGTGACAGCAGACAGGTGGAGAAGGAAAACCCCAAATTAAAGGCTTTTAATGTGGAGTTTTTTGGATGTTGGGGTCTTTAGAAGCAGATTTTGTGAGTCCCATGGGCAATGGAGGTGACTTCCCAGGGGAGCATCCCTGTCCCATGCCTGGGATCTGCTGCCCTGGTCCCACAGAGTGATTTAGGTTGTACCTGATGGCTCAGCAGAGCTTAGGGAAATGCCTCAATATTGGTTGGATTTGAATGGCATTTGGGTCAAATCGAGTTTCTCCTCTGAGGGATGGAGTCTTACCTCTCACAGGTTTTGCTTGAGTATTTCTTTAATCTGTCCCCCACCCCAAAACCCCCCAGCAGATCCCCTTCTCCTGCCACTCTGTGTCTCCCACAGCTGTGATCCTCAGAGCTTTTCCCTTACACTAAAAGAACTGGAAATCGGCTGGGTTTTGTTGCCTCTTGGCAACAAAATTGTCTCCTGTTGTGCAGCTCAGGGGGAAAGAAACCTTTTCCTCCCTTCAGTCTGCTGCAACAAAGTGTTTTGTTCCTCTTTGTGAAAAACTAGGAAGAAACACTTCTTTTTAAGATGAGGGAGCCCAATTCAATTCCCTTATCATTCTGAGCAAAATAACCCAGTTATTTATGTTGAAAGTCACTCCAAAATTTTGAAGAGATCTTTTTAGAAAATATTTTTCTTGGTGACTGATTATGAGTGGGTATGGGAAGAAACTCTTTGCATTGAACCACTCAAAGCAGTAATTTCTTCCCAAAGAGTAGATGTAATTCCATTTTTTGGGTGAAAAAAAAAAGTAGTAGTGGACCAAAGGAGCTTCAAGCTGATCTCTATTTGCTGCCAATGACTGAATTAAATGCACAGGGTTCCTATCAGCTCTGCCAGACAAAACGTTGTATTTGGGTTATTGGGGGTTTTGTCAGAAATCTTTGTAGCGTGAATAGTTCATGGACTTATCTCTGCTGGCTTCAGCCATTCCTGCTGTCCATCATATCTTGTTATTATAAGGCAGCTCTTTTCATTAGGTTGTCTTTTAATTCAGATATCTGAGCCTTTTTCTACTTCTAGTCTCACTTTTCAGTAGGACAAACATTTTCACATTATCGGTGAGTGTATTCAGTGGTGGCAACACAAGTGAAGGCAAGGAGCTGGCAGGTGATAATTTATGATACTTTCTATAATGGGAAAAAAACTCAGCATTCAATTTCCATCTCCTTAGAAATCTCTATTTCTTTTCTTGTCTCTTGTGCTCTTTGTGGCTGGTCTGAGTTTAGTGCTTGGAAATGCAATTATACGGATTCCAATTCTTTTGAGAGAGAATAATCTTGTACACAAAGCCAAATAAATTTAACTTTTCAATATTAGAGCAGTTTGACATCCAGCTTGGGGACCTGGCAGTGGTTAGTGCCTGGCCAGCCTCAGAACACAGAGTTTGTCTGATTTAGGTGAAATTTCATTCATTGGAGACAAAGTAAAATTGCCTCTCATTTGCTCAGCACTAAAAATCCATCCGAAGCTGATTGCCAAGTGATGGGATTAACTCCTGCAATGGCACCATAAAATGAGAGACGGAGAGAGGAATATTAAAAAATGGCATTTCCAGCCATGTGCAGGCCCTGATGTCCTGCTGTCAAAGGGGCTGATTTTGATGGTTTTAGAGACACTAACCTGGGCAGTGAAATGCACCTCAGCCAGCAATTGCTTCTCTGGTGTCTGCAAGTGCCTTTATCTCCCTTCGTGCTCCTCAGAACTGAAATCCTGCACAGACCGAGTGAATCTGAGGCTTTGGGAAGGCCCAGTGGTGACAGATTTTGGTGAGATTTGAGTCAGGAGATGGAAGCAGCAGCTGAAGGGGCTGTAATCTTCATCCTTGGGCTCTCCTGCAGGCTGATGCGGTGTGAAGGAGGCAGGGATTCCATAAAGCAGCTTCTGTAGCTCCTGGGGGAAAAAAACCCAAGTGGTAAGTTCTTTAATTTGTTAGAGTTTCAGGCTGTGCTGCACCTCAGGGCCAGACTCTGCCCCTCTCTGCTCCAGCTGGTGCTTCCCAGCTGTCCTCTGTGGTTTTTATTTGCAAACCACCTCCCTGCTTTCACTTTGCTTTAAAAAATCAGCACCACGTTTGTGGCTGAACAGGTCCCAGAGCTGGGGAGAATGGTTTGAGATGCAATTTGCATCACAGAGTTATTACAGCAGGGAAATTGTCCCATCCCTCCTGTGCCTGGAGCTGCTAATCTTGTTCTGAACATTGAAAACCTCTTCAGCTTCTCTCATTATACTTAAATTTGATTTCACACCTCTTTCACGCAGGCTTTTCCTCTCTCCTTGGCTGGAATTCTCTGAAAAGATAAATTTTATCAAGCCTTGGGACAGTTCCCGTCATCTATCTCTGCTCCTAATGCTGCTTTTAATTATCTTGGGAACCTGAGTATGAGGGAAACTGGGAAGAGTTTAGTGAGAAGAAAAGGAAGGCACAGAGGCCAAAGTGTAAATGCAGAGTCTGGGTCACCAGAGTCTGCAGTGTTGTGGGGATCTGGGCCGTGCAAACTGATGTTTTTCTCTGTGAATGACTGATTCCTTCTGTATCTCCTCCTGAAATTCCTGTGCACCAGGGCTGGTGCTGGAACTGCAGCCACACAAACTCCCCATGGAGCTGTGTGGGACACAGTGGGAATCATTTATTTGCTGTTTTTGGTGAAAAGTTGTGACATGAACCTCAGTGTCAGGGAGGTGACATGTTAATGCTGCTGCTGTCAGACAGTGCCCACACACTGTGTCTGGAGACAGCTCAGGAGAAGATGAAGAAAAACCAGGATTAAATCCCATGTGCAACTCTATCAGAGATAAACTGCTTGGAGTGAAGTCTGTGAAGTGACTGGGGAGAGCTGGATGAAAGGGACAGCTCTGAGAAGTGTGTGGTACGTCAGTGATGTCCTAACACTCATCTTTGCACAGAGATGAAAAAGTATCAGTTTACATGGACTGAATGTCTGGTGTGGAAACTGTGTGTTGCACAAGCTGTGCTGAGCTCATCTGGCTCTGAAATATCATCTCTGCACCTTAGCCAGGAACAGCAGCAGAGTTCTGAACAGATTAATAAAAATCAGTCATAACCCAGAAGCAAACCTTGGCAATACACATCTGTGGCAGATGAGGAGACCAAAAGCTTTCATTATTGTTCAATAAAAAAATCCTCTCTCTTGGCATTAAAATGCTTTAGTTTCAGCTCTGCCCCAGACCATCAATGTCAAGTGTTTCTCTGGCTGTTGGGGGTAGGTTCTCCCCCATAGCTCTCTGCAGGTTGGTGCTAATTAATGATGTTCTGTCAGGTTCAGATGTTTTGGTGCCTGACCAGGGAGTGCAGAACAGGGATTACAAGTGCTGACATTTACTGTACTAGAAAGTCCAAGGGATAAATTTGTGCCAATTAACACCTTTAACTAGGAGGATCAGTTCCTGTTGTGCATGTACCAGAGTCTGGGCACAGACAGGGTTTCCAAGGGACCAAGTAGGGCTGGGGCTCCCTCCAGGCTGGTCCAGCCCCTCAGGGTGCTCAGGAACAGGGGTTCCCCACAGCCCAGTGCACCCTCCTTAGCCCTGGGGCTCCCAAGGGCAGAGCCGTGGCTGAGGCTCTGCAGAAGCAGGCAGGCTCAGCCCTGCTCCAACATGGGATCCCATGGGACAGGGCACGCTGGGATTTGCCCCTGCAGCTACCAGGTGTGTCCAGAGAAACTGCAGGGAGCGGGTGACCTCTGTCAGTGGGACCCCTCTGTGCACAGGTGCCCCCACTCCTGGGGTGGCTGTGCCAGCTCCCCCAGGGACCTCCAGCCCTGAGAACCTGGAGCAAGTGGAAACCACAACTTTGCAAATGCTGCCTGGGCCCAATGCAAATGGTAAGAGAACGGGGGTGTGAAAAAAAAAATTGTTTATTACAGAATTGTTTATCAACAACAATACAGAACAATTTTAGAATGTAAGAACATTTGCAACAACAACAACAATCCATAGAACATATATACATAAGAACCTACCTAACTAAACTATATTAAATCTATTTGTAGAAGACAAAAAATTCTTAAAGTCTTAAGTCCTAAATCCTATTCTAAATAGAAAAAACTGTAGAACAATGTAGCACTGTAGAACTATGTACAAAAGGGTGCCATCGCTGTCTGGAATGTTCATCAGGGGTAGAAGAAAAGCAGGTGTCATGGTTACTGCAGTCAGGCACAGACGGCTCTTCCATGTGTCCCCAGGTTGTCACATGTGGGCAAAGCAGGACTCTGCTACCAGAGCTGAGCTTGGCTGGGTCTGGAACGGAGCTTGAGTGGCCCAAAGAGAGGACAGGGCAGGCAGTGTGTGGCCACCAGACTCCAGTTTGCGAGGTACCACGTCCCTGAGCAGGGACCAGCCTAGCTCCAGTCTGGCAGCAGGGGACCCACTCTGCCTGTGGGGATCACGTGCCTATCCTGCTGCTGGCATTGTTCTTCACCCCAAAATCATGTCCTCTTCCTCATCTTTTACATCAACGTCCATGTCCTCAATGTGTTCTTCCACTTCCACTTCCATGTCCTCCTCTTCCTCATAAACATCCACCTCCATCTCTTCATCCACATCCACCTCCATCTCTTCATCCATATCCGTATCCACCTCCATCTCTTCTCCAGTCTCTTCCTCCATTTCCACATCCTCTACTGTAGGACTCAGGACATCCACCTCCATCTCCTCCACTCTGTCCATGACAGCCTGCAGAGGTGGCAAAACCTCAGAGTGGGGTCCCTGTCCCACACCATCCCCACAGAGCTACAGCCCACTCGGGCAGCTGGAGGTGTCCACCTCCATGGAATGGCACCATACCTCCCTCAGCTGACAAATTAGACAAAGGATAAACGTGAGCATCTTGAAGTGAGGGGTGACAAAATGCAGGCACCAGGGAGCTCTCAGCACTGATGGGAGTAGCAGAGGGCAGGTGGCAAGAAGGGCGGCAAGAACAGTCACGAGGGTGAGCAGGCGCAGACTGAACGGTGGGCTGACACAAGGGCCAGTGGTTGAGTTGTGCTCTTTGCTGGGGGGTGGCAGTTCCAGTTGGAACGTGGGATGTGACATCACACAGATTCCAAGATTCCAGGGTCAACAGAAGTGGTCACTGGGGATCCCTGAATGGTTGGGCTTGAAACGGACCCTGAAGATCATCTTGTTCCAAGCTGAGCAATCTTCCCCCAGACCTTGGGGGAGCCCTGTTCCCAAGGATGGGGCATGCACAGCCTCTGTGCCCAACCTGGGCAGTGCCTCACCACCCTCAGTGTAAAACAGCAGCTTCCTTAGATCCACCTTCAATCAGCCTCCTGCAGTTGAAAGCCATCCCCCTTGCCCTGTCACCACAGGCCCTGTTGAACACTCTGTCCCCTTCTTTCCTGTGGGACCCTCCCAGTCCTGCACAGCCACAGTGGAGCCTCCCAGTGTCTCCTCTTTTCAGGCTGAGCATCCCCAGTCCCACTTGGACAGCAGTCAGTCAGATCAGGGGATGTCAAAGCTGAAGGGTAGCAAATAGCATCAGGAACTGAGAGATGGAAGCTTTAGACCCAGATTTGCCTCTAAATATACAAAATTAATAACAGTGGAGGGGAAGATGGTGGGACACTTGTTCTGTTCTAACTGGTCAATTTTATTTTTTTCTTCTTTTTTGTCATGCTGATGGTTTTTCTGTTTGAAATGAAGCTTGGCACAATGTCCACTGTCTTCTCCATTTGTGAAACACCAAGCAGAGTCTGGGCAGGCTGATGATGCAGAGCAAAACCTGCAAATATACTGGTGATCCTAAGCCTGGGTGTGCAGCTAAACCCAGCCAAAAGTAATTTCTGGAAAGTCAAGCCTGGTTTACATTTTCTTGAGTTTGGCTATGCCAACTTTACCGGTCATTTATAAAAAAGCAAATAAAAAGTTCAAACCGAAACAGACAAAAACCCAAATAAACAAACCCACGCAAACCAATCAAACAGATAAAAAACCCCAAATAAAACCAAAGGGAATGAGGAGTTAGTGTTAGTTGTGAGGATATCACAGCAGGCAAATTGCTGCTTCCCACAGGATCACCATAAAAAGCCACATAAAACAGCTGCTCCAAAATATACCCAACAGGAGAAAAATAAAAAGTGATAGATGGCAACTTTGGGGGCAGCTCCACATTAAGGTGAAGGATGAGCAGTGGTTCAGACCCAGAATTCCCCACCCTCCAGGCTGCTGTTTGCTCCTGATAAAAGACCCTTGCAGGACTGTGGCCCCTCTCAGTGCAGTGTAAATCATCCCCACAGCTCTCAGCTGAGCCACTGGCATTTCCAGAGCAAGATCCAGGCTCCATCCCAAGCATCTGTGGAAGGTCCTGAGCATCTTCATGCCTGGAACCACAAAACAGCTCAGGCTCTCCCTGGACTGGGTTTTCAGGGGAGGTTTCCATATCCCTGTGAGATCTGTTCATCCCTCAACACATCTGACTTTATGTACAATGATGCATTTTTGTTCCTTCCTTGTTCCTGTGAGTCAGTGAGGAAGCATCCATGTGAATGGAGGATGTTGTGCACAGGAACATTTATTCCTGGATTGCCATTTTGCTTCACTGTCACTCAGCTGAACATGGTCCCTTTCTAAGAGGGACTTACAAGAAATGTGTAGGAATTTTGGCTCTGAGAGGAGCAGAAAGCACATTTTCTACACCCCATTCCCAGCAGATGCAGTTTCCCTGGCAGAACAGTGATTGCCGTTCATCTTCTTGGGAAGAATGTGGAGACCCATTCAGACATCACAGATTCAGCTGATCTTTGGCTTTGTGTCCCTTATTTCACATGTCCAGTTTCAAGGGCCATTAAAAGAGGCTCATGTTTGCCTTGCTACCCAGAAGAGCTGTAGTTATTTCCAGGAGAAAACAAAAAATTGATTGTCCTCTGGTGTGGTAGAAATCCCACCACAATTGTGACTCTGAGAGCAAAGACAGCCTGTGCTTTTTGGGGCTGTAACAGCCGAGAGTGTGGCAGAGCAGTTTTTATATTATTTTTAGAGTGCTGAAAACATAGTTCCCAAAACAATCTTTCTCTCCTGTCTTCTGTCATAAACTGTGGAACAGAGAAAATGGAAAGGAGAAGAGGTTTGTTTAAATTGGCTGGGGTTTTTAAAGTCTTAAAATAGTGTCAGCTTGATGCATGATACTTTAGAAATTGGATTAGTAGCACCTATTTCATCCCACCAGAGAGGTGGGATTTAAAACTTCCAACAACAGAAACACTGGATGTGAGAGAGCTCAGTTTTCCACCCCTCACACAAGTATCTTGCTGTACTATTTTAAGCAGCTCAGCCAGATATATTAAAATATTGCTCCAAACAACAACAGAATGAAAATGTTCCACCAAATGGGAAAAATAAGAAAAGTGGGCGGCAGCCCTTTCTGAAGAGCTTGTGTTGATTTTGCAAAGTTGGATGCAAACAAGGTTTGCCATATTTCTTTCCTAGAAAATGTAGATATTTAATAGAAATCTGTGTCTGAGGCTGCTGAGTTGGGTATGATTTTAGATCTGGGAGGAGCAGAACAGGTTCCAGAGAAGCTGTGGTTGTGTCACCCTTGGCAGTGCTCAAGGCCAGGTTGGATGGGGCTTGGAACAACCTGGTCTAGGGGCAGTGTCCTGAACATGGTGAGTCCATGAAAAGAAACTTTTGGTTTTCCTGAGATGCTGCCCTTGCAAGGGGAGCTCACAAATACCCCACATAGTTTGAAATGCCCTGAGCAGAACCCAGCTGTGCTTTCTCACAGGTGATGAGGGATTTTCACTTGTATTTTATGGGGGATTTTCAGAGGGCAGTGCAAGAGCAGCTGAGTGTGTTTGACAGGCAGAGAGGGCCAGTGTGGCAGCAGCTTAATGCAATGGAGCTTTTCCTTCTGTGATCCTGTATAACCTGAGGCACTCTGGGGCTCTTGGACCTGGCAGCTGGGCAAGTTAATCATTGTAACAAGTGATAAATTAACCTGCTCCACTCTCCTTAGCATGGCTGTGATGAGCATTAAGTAAACCAGCGAGCCCTTGCCAAGGTGGGAGCTTGTTCTTAGCCAGGGAGGAGGGAGAAAATATTGCTTGGAGTAAATAAAGCAACTTTGCTTCCCCAGGAAGAGGAAAAGCAGCAATTAAATATGTGAGTGCTGCATGGAATAATTTGCACAAGGACATATCTTGTCTGCTATGCAGGAATGTTCCCAATCAACCATGCTTCTCCTGACCTTTATTTTTCTGTATTTTCTACCACATCATATAAGAGACTCTTGATTTAAAAAAAACAAAACAAACACCTTGTGGGGAAGCATTTCTTCCTTTCTTCAGAGTGCCTCTTTCTTTTGTTCCCTCCAGAGCTCTCACTTCATTTCTGCTGTTCCTCGGAGCACAGGCTTACCTCTTTCCTGATCCCCTGGGCTTGTTTTGCCTCTGGGTGTCATGAACACTATTAATTGTGGGGTTTTTCTTCCATCTTAAGTCTGTCTCTTCAAGTGGTTTACCTTCATTTACCTGTTTGAGTGATGGATTTTTCTCACCTTTTATTACTTAGTGCTTTTTCTTCATTCTCTAAACCCAACTTCTCCCTTGCCCTGTGGCTGTTAGATGCCATTACAGGAGCATTCATTCTTTCTCTACTGCTTCTCTCAGCTTTCACAGGGAGCTGAGAGCTCTTTGGGGTTAAACTTGACTCACTTCAGTGCCTTCCTTGATGCTGCCTGTGTACTTGGACACTTTAAGGGAATAAAGTCTCAGTGTGGAGATTACAGCTGTGAAATAATGGCTCTTTTGAAGAAGACAAGAATGCTGTTGACAATCTTTTCAAGGATAAACTGAGCACCTTCTTTTGGGAAGAAACAGGCTCAGCTCAGCACAGAGGTGGCTGATGCAGGTACCCAGGTTTGGAGGGAAGGGTGCAGCTCCTGGGGGTGTGTTTGTGGGGGGCTGTAAGGTTTGTGTGGGGTCCCTGGAGCAGTGGGAACACCCCACTGGGAGATGCACATCAGGAAATGGGTGCACAAAGGGCCTGAAGTGTGACCAGCTTTGGTGAAGGGTTCCATAGGAAAAAATATTTTTACTGGGATTTTGACAATTTGAAGCTCCTTCTCATATCCTTTGCCTAATGAACATTCCCCCTTTGCCAGAGTGTGGGAAATCCTGAGTTCACACTATGAAAACCCCTGATAATTATAATTTTTTTTCTATTTTTCAATGGTGTCATCCCAGCGAGAGTCAGAGAAAGAGAATGTGTGTGACCTGCCTGTCTTTGACTTTGTGACAGGAACAATGCCATGAGGAAGCTGGTCAGAGGAGCATCACTGCTCTCTCCTTAATTTTCCTGCACAACTGAGGATGATTTAAGAACCAAGGCACAGCCAAGATCTTTCCTCCTCCTGTGCTCATCAAGCAATCACTGCCTCATCACACCTCAGCTTCAAACACCTCGTTTGCATCTGGCTGACCTGGACTGCCCTCCCTGGATGGGAAGATGAAGAGGTGGAAGTGTGAAAGATTGGGATTTTATGGGTGAGTTGTGAAATAGTGTCTGGTGCAGGCTGGTTCTGTGGAAACATCGTGTGCTGTGCCATGGAGGATGAGAGTAAATGAATTAAACAGGAGATAAAAAGGGCAAGATACCTGGTTAGCTGCTGTTGAAGAAAACGTTGGGAAAAAAAATACATGTAAGAAATATGTCAGAGATGGTCATTAACTGCACTGCAGGGTCAGAGCTCCTTTAGTAATTGGCCATGTAGTGAATACTAGAAATTATTTTAAAAGTTCCTAAGTGACTGAGGGCTTTTAGTAAATGGTTGGGGGAAACAAAGGAATACTGTTTCTGGCAGAACTTTTATTATAATTTAAGCATTATCCTCTTTCTGAGATAACAGCTGCTTTGAATAAACTGAAATATCTTCTCCATTAGCTCTGGCAGGAACTGGATAAAGCTCTCATTCAGGTATACTTTAACATATGTCTGTAGAATAATAAATTTAATGAGAGTCATAAAACGTATTGTATGAGTAAGGATTGTGCTTAGGGCAAGAAGAAAGAGTAATTAGGAGTGGACAAAACATGTATTATAGTGGGGAAATTATAATTTATGGTGGTTTAGGGGGAATATTTAACTAAGCTGAGATAAAAGTCTACCTTTGTTGCAGGCTAAGCTTTATAACAGAATTCTACTAGAGCAAATTTGGGCTCCAGACAGACCTTTGGATACGAGTTTACCTCTGGTTTGAGAAAGCCCAGGGCTTGAGCAGCATTTTATGGCTTTGCTCTTGACCCTGGGGCTATAAATGCTCCTGTAAAATTAATGCCAAAGTTATAGCTTCTACAAATTTCTAAGAGTTCCAATGGAGAAAGGTCCACCTGGACTTTGGGGACAGTTTCTCAGAGCAGAACATTTCAAGGTGCCATTAAACTGCATTCAAACGCCCTTTTATTGGGGCATAAATTTCACAGCCTGGTCTATCAGCCTGACACGTTCTTTGCGAAGAGACAAACTTTACAAGCCACTTTAAAAATAATTTCACTGCCAGGTTTGCAGCTCTGAGAACATTATTAAACTGAAATGGCTTTTCACCCTGCAGTAGCCGCTAAGTAATAATGATTGTCTGCAGGCAGACTAATGAAACCAGCTGTTAACAACCTAATGAGCATTTTTACCAGCCCTCTGCTCCACAGCCACATCCCTTTTCTGTCCCTGATTTTCCTGCACCCAGTGCTTCCCAGAGAAGTTTAGTGTTGCTTGATAGTCAGGTAAAAACTGCTTTATTTTGTAGGAGTGGTGATGCTTCAACTGGGCTGCTGCCATGCTGGGGTCACATCACAAAGTCCAGTTTCTACAGGAGCTGGGGAGCATGGAGAGCTCTGATAGCACAGCATGGCAAAGATGGAGTGGAGGATTCTGGTTTAGTGTGCCCCTGGTTTAGTGGCAGACAGCATTAGTGATTGATAAATCTTTAGTTCAAAGATAAGGTGTTGCTGTTTTGGCTCTAATGTTAGGTTGCTTTCAACACAGTTTTCCCTGGCACTTAAGATACTTTTCTCTTGCTTTCAGTACTCTGTCATTCCAGATGACCTTTAAAGGTCCCTTCCAACCCAAACCATTCCATAATCCTTTGGATACATGATGAATAGCAACATATATTTTACCCTTATTATGGATTATATTACATCATGTCTGGCCTTTTGGGGCTCTTTCTTCTCCAGGTCCTGGTGACTACACTCACTCCTATATGCTTTTAATTTTTTCTGTTGCTTACCTGTTGCAGAATGAGGCCTTTGTCGGGGATAAGCCATTTGTCGGTGAGGGGAGACTCGGGCACTCAATATGAGTGATAAGCAAGTTCCGTTTATTGAAGAGAGCATCAGACACTTATACAGCAAATAATAAGCTTATGAATATTCTGTAAGCCAAGTGATCTATTGGTTAAACTATACCATCAACTCTTCCTCATTCCTTTGGGCCTACATTCTCTATTTCCCACGTCTCTCTGTCCACTTGTTATCATACCCAGCTAGGCCCAAGGACACGCTATCTTGCAGGTGCAAAACTCAAACTAGCTGTGTTCGGTACTTTCCCAGCTCCTGGTCGGCTAACAAGTGAATGTCTATATGACCTCTGTCATGTAGCCATTTCTCCACAGGAGCCTGCCTTTATGCAGGTACAGGGAGAGTGAGTGTTGAACCAAATCAACTTCCAACACAATGGGCCAACCTCCAAAGAGTCCAGTTTGTTCTGCTGCTTCCTTCACAAACACTCATTGCCTGCCAGTTTGCATTTTTCCCATTTCTGCTCAAGACTAAGGAATTTGGGATTTTAGATTGCTGTCAGTCTGGTAGCACCAATAACCTGCCTTGGGCTATTGAAAACAAAGAGTTGGCATCACTGAATCTCTGGTCTGTTTCCATCTGTAAGTTGGGAAATGTTTCCCTAAGCCTTGGTAGCAGTGATCCTGGTTCTACCTTGTGTTTTCAACAGGGAATTTCCTGTTTTATATTCCAAAGATTGATGAGGTTTCTCTATGTCTTTGTAGGGGGTGGAAAACCAGAAGGCTGAAGGCCCATCTGTCAAGGAGCCGGTGAAGGAGAGGAACGATGGCCCAAAGAAGCCCCAGGCCACATTGTCTGCTAGCAAACGGTGCTGAGCACTTTTGTCAGATGTGACAAAGCACATGACAAGCTTTACATGCCTCTTCCTCAGGAAAAACTTTCTGGCAGAGATGACCAATGCCACAGATTGTTTCCTTTCCCTACAAATGCTCTAGGATAAAAAATGTCTACTTGTGCATTGTGCTGAACCCAACTTCTCTGGAGGGGTTTCCACAAAAATGGAGAGACAAACAGACACCCATTGGGTGCAGCTCAGATGATCCAGTGCAGCGGCAAGGGCAGTGTTGTGGAGGTACTGAGAGGGCCAAGTTTCTGCTGCCTGACTTGGGACAAGTAAATTCAAACAGGGCTTTTCTTTCATCTGAGTGGAGTCTTTTTCAGATGGGTGTTTTGATGAGAAATCTCAGTCTGGAAGCAAGATGCCTTTCCACAAAGATGCAGTTCTCATCCATGTGGTTTGGCCTGGCTGAATCGTGGTTTTCTTACCCTCAAACAGTATCAAGTTTGAGTAGTAAGTAGCAAGGCAATTCCTGAACAACTTCAGTCAACAGGTGTCTCAATGTGGACTTTTTGTCTTGATATTCCTGTCCTTCATGTAATTTGCTTGATGGACAGCATGTTTGGTTTATTGCCCCCTGGGCTGCAATCAGCATTTAAGACAGGAATTGCTCCTGGCTGTCTCTTCATGGCAGTTGCAGAGCTGCTTGTTCCTGTGCTCCTCTGATAGCAGAGGGGATTTATTTAGCTCTGTCCTGCTCAGCAGTGGCAGGAAAGTGACCACATGCCTCAGTAGCACAGCTGGCATCTTCCTGTGCTCATGGAAGAGACAGGTTGATCCAGGAGAATTGCTCCCAGTGGGGTTGTTAAGCTGTGGATCAAGTCTCTAGGGAAGCAAATGAAATGTAGCTCTGGGATGTCTGGATTCTGTTTTTATCTCTCTTACTGATTTTCTGAATCCTTCAAATATGGCCGTGTTTATCTGTTCAGATGCATCTGAGCTACTTTTCCAGATTGTCATGCCTGGTTGTAGAGACACTTCTCCAGAGTGATGAGTTCCTTTATTCTAAGACACACACGTCCCATATGAGGAGTCATTTCAACTTGGCAGTAGTGTCTCTCTTTCTCCACAAAGCAATGTGACCTGTGTGCCCTGGCAGCCATCTGAAGATAGATCAGATGCATCTCATCCTTGGTTTTCCTGAGTGAGCAGTGGGGAGAATGTCACTTGCAGATTGTCTCCTGTAATGACTGTCATGAGGTCCCCGTTGTTCTTCAAAGCCTGATTATATGATTTTCCTGCTTGAAATCATATAATTAGGAAAGCTGCTCAAGATATTTTGCTCACAATTAACTGAAGGTATTGTCTGTGGCTGCAGCTCTCTCCATAGAGAGCAGCAGGCACAACTTTCCCAGGAATTGTCCTGGGGAAGGCTGTGAGAAGATCAGAGAAAAGAATGAGAAACAATTCTTATCTTCACTTGCTGCACCTGTTGTTGTGAACACGTGGAATGTGTTATGGACATTTGTTTACCAAAGGGTAATTTCTTTATTGGCCACTGGTGATGGTGTTTGGATTCAATTGACCAATCTGGTCTGTCTGTATCAGACTGTCTGTAAGGGCGATGAGTTTCTGTATTGTATAGTATAGTATAGTATAGTATAGTATAGTATAGTATAATAAAGTGATTGATCAGCCTTCTGGAATCATGGAGTCAATGCTAATTATTTCCACTATGGGGATGCCATGCTACGACAATTATCATCACCAGGTCCTCATTTGGTTTTATTTTCCAGGGTGAAATCTCCCTCTGATGGACACCTCCTACCCCATGCAAAAGCCCAGGTCACGTCACCTCCAGCTGTGGAAGAAACAGAGCTGCTCCAGAAGCTTTACCATCTCCTGGAAGCCAAGGGGTTTCAGATAAGGATGGAAGGAGTGGAACTCCTCCTAGACCTGTGCAAAACCAGCCCCCAGCTCATCTCCACTAACATTGCCCAAGTATGTAGGATATCTTCGCTGCTCCTTTCCTTTAGCTCCTTTCCTAAGCCTGTAGCAGCAAAGTTAATTCAGTGTGTCTTGGCACTCCATGCTGGCTGTTTGTGACACGCTGGTCCCTCTTACCCAGACAAATGTAATTCAGGTCCAGGCTTCAGGACAAGTCATTTCAGTCCAGCTGTATTTGTCTGGCAGGTGCCTATTGATGCTGTTCATCAGATGATGGCAGAATTTTCTGCTGGTGTAACTGCTGCTGTCTCCTACTCCCAGTTGGGTGAAGTGAAGGGAATCCAGTCCCTGAAAGCATGGCAATTGTTCTCTAGACCAAAAATGGGTTTGCATAGGGAAGAGAAGTATCAGGCTGGGTTGGTTTAAATCCAGTTGTTTTATTTAAAGAATACTTCTATATACTCCATCTTGTCTTACACAGGCACAGCTCTGGCTACTCATTTCCATCCTTGTTCCTATTCCTCTTGGTAAAGACAGTGCTCACCCTTCTTGGGGGTCTTTCTTTCTCTTTGGAAAAGGAGGAAAACAGCTAAGGACCCATCTCTACCTTCTCCTCCCAGTAGCTGCTTTTTCCCTTTTTCCAGGGAAAGGTGCCTGATAATGTGGCTGTCAAGGGACTGAACTTGCTCTAATGAGAGCTGTACAACACATTACATTTCAGAAGTCCACCTGTTACTTAGAGAAATGGTCTGGACCTTGGAAGAGTTGATCAGAGCCCTGCTCTTCTCCAGACACTGCCTCTGAGACAAACAAAATAAAACATAGGTCTCCTACAGCCATAGTTTTGGTAAAATCATAATTGCCCTCAGTACTTGAGGCAACTGTATAGAAACCCAGGCATTGTAAACATCTGCTTCCATTCAAAGCAAAGGTACTCTTTAGCATTAATCAATGGAATTGATTTAATGATTTATAGATGGAGAGAAACACCGTAGGAACTATTCTGTCCCCAGCCAAACCTCCTAAAAATAGAAGAAAATCTTTCAACCAGCATGAGGCTGCGCCACCATTCCAGTGAGTGGCCCACAGGAAAACAATGAAATTTTGCAAGCGAGTGCTGACCTGACAGAAAGGATCACTTTCATCTTTGACATTGGTGACTGCTACAGCCACTCTTCAAACAAGGACATTTGAATCCAGCTTTCACCTTGCTTGTTCTCTTCACAGATTTTTGATTATTTTGTCATGAGAATATCTGACAGCCACAAGAAAGTGAAGCAGAGGGCGCTGGACGTGCTGGCTGAAATCACAGGAGCCCTGAAAGTTGCCTTGAACCCGGTGATCATTGGCTTGGTGGAAGGAATAACAAAGAACCTGAACTCAAAGGGTCCCAGGGTTCGTGGGGCAGCTGTGAAAGCACTGGAAGAATCCATTGCTCATTTGGGTAAGGCTGAGCCCTGGCAGGGACTCTCCTCAGCTTCGTCTCTGTCTCTCCTGCACAAGAGAGCGCTGAGTGCCTTGACAGCTGCTCTTGTCTGTGGAACACTCCAGCTGACACCCACCAGAGGCTGTGCAGGTGCAGTCCTTATGCACCATCCCCAACAGGCTGGAATGGGATCAGCATTTCCCAACAGTCCCAGGAGCCCTTGGCTCTGTGCTGCTTGTCTGAAGAGCAAGTCCTGGGCTACAGCTCTGCTACAGTTCAGAGGCAAAGGGGGTTTGGAGTTTGCTTGGGCCCTGTCTGACTTCCCAAATGAACAGCTTTGCTGGTGGCATGAAGGGAAGCTGACCCATCAGAGCTTCTGCAGAGCAGCCACCTGCAAGGCTCTACATTAGAGGCATTAGCTGCCTATTATCCACTTTTTTTTGTCTTCTATGTTCAAAGGGGAACTGATGATTCACCAAGTTCATTTCTTTAGAACAAACAAGTATAAACCCAGCTGTCAATGATGCCTTGTTCTACATGTTGTTTTGCATGGGGCAAGATGGCCACAGCAATTAACTGCATAGGCAAGGGCTGCTCTAAATTCCTTTGCCACATAGATTTATGTCAGCTCTGAGAATGCTGCACTGGTGGAATATGCCTGAAAAAAGGAGTGTTGAAGAGGTAGGTCTTCAAGAGGAGTTTCCACTTTCTCCTCCCCAGCTGCTCTGTGAACTCAGGAACTGCCTGACTCGGTGCCTTTCTGTGACCCAAGTATGGGGCTCAACAGGGCTCTTCCTTTGTGCTCTGGGATGCAAAACTTTTTCACTGCTTCCATGTGACTGAACTCTCAAGATCCCTGATGTGAAATGTTTTACACAGCTGCTGCTGCAGCAGACAAGTTTGGATTTACAAATGTGAAAGCAGAGCTTTTCTTTTGGAATTTAAAACCCTGCCAAGAAGGCTGGAAGGAAAGAAGAAAAGGATTCAAAATCTGCAGAAATGTACTTTATTTTATGAAATGGGGTTGGCCCTGCCCTTTCCCTCCCCCTTGTCCTTTCTCCTATGACCTGAGAAAAGTGAGCAGAAACGTGTGTTTCCCTTGTAGATGAAGTGTCACTGCTGAAAGAGTTCAGCTACCAATGGAATCACCTGAGTGGCCAAGCCCTGCTGGATGTCACCGAGCGCATCACAGGTATGGCCTCCTGTCGGAGGAAGGAGACCCAGACACCAGTTGGTTCATCCAAGTCCAATTTATTGATCGAATACAGCGGGTTAAATATAGTTCTTAATAAGCTTCATACATATTGCAAAAGTTGAGCTCAGGATTGGTTAGTTACATATCAGCAACTACACCTACTTCTACATTCTTGTGCTTATTCTTCTGTTACATTCTGCAGATATTCAGGACTAATCTCACCTCCCTTTCCTCATGTTGCAGCAAGGTCATCCGGCATTCTTGCCTGTCAGCAGTCACTGAATCAGAGACTGCTGACCTCCCTTTCAAGCTTAACCAGTGGCATTATGTCAGTATGGCCTTTCTCAGCTAACCAACTCTTAATAAAATCCTCCACATTTCCCCCGTTTTCTTCTTGAGCAAGGAGATTAGTTTGCCAGGTTTTTGCTATCATACGGCTAACCATGTTTTGAATACAAGTAAAAATACAAGGCAAAATAAGCAAAAGCATTAAGATCACACCCAGTAAGCCAATAGCATATGTCACAATGTTCCTTAGCCATGGTCCAAGCCCTAAGCCTTTAAGCCATTCGTCAATTCCTAAACCTTCTTCTTCTTTGAGATTGTGAAGTCCCTGTTGTAGTTCTTTTATCTTAGTATGAATGGACCCCGAATGATCAGACAAATTCATACAACACATTCCCTCAAATTCTTCACATCCATGCCCTTGTGCTAAGAGCAAAAAGTCTACAGCAGCTCTATTTTGTAAAACAGCATGGTTAACACTTTGCACATCTGCAGTCATCATGTCCAGAATTTGGGATGTCTGGTTCAGCTCATTTCTTGTCCAGCACCCTAATTGTTTTGCTAAATTCATAGCCTTATTGGCAGATCCTCCTGGTAAGATAGTTGAAACTACTACTTGTCTGAATGTACCCCAAAACTTTGGATCTCCAATCTGGCTGCAGTCCAAGTCATGTATACTACGCTTTTTCCTGTTTGATGTTTGACTGAGCTGCATTAGCAAGGATACATTAGGGTGAAACAAGGACAATTTTCCCAAATAACAGGGTCCACCCTGTGGCTTAGCTGGTACACCATTCCACGCCCTGTCTCCACAAATTAGAAATATTCCTGTAGGTAATTTCATTGGTGCCATGATGTTTGTGCCGTTACATTGACTGTAATGCTGTGGAGAGAATTTACTCAAATTCAGGGATGAATCTAAGGTGGCCCATGTGTCTTTAGGTTGATTTAAATTCTGGGCATCTAAGGGTTCGAAACTAAACCATCCGCCAGCTGTGGTGTTAGGCATACTGGCATTTGCACTTCCAAAAAGATCTAATTCTTCAGGAGGAGAATGCAAGGAAGTGTTAAGTGATTGGATTAGTAAACATTGGCGATAGCCATCACTCTGACCTGCAGTATATCCTTGCTGTGCTGGCAATGTGATGTTTGACATGTTACGCATGCATAAGGTTCGATTACTTATTAAACTGCAAAATTCTCCAGGAGACCACACTGGAAGTCCTACCAAGGATGTTCGAAATGGATTAGTAACCCCTCCAAGACTAAGACAAAGTGATGATTGATTAATTTGATTAGCAAGTGTTACCCATAGATTTTCTCTTGGCTGACTGAAATGTGTTATTCCTACTGCTTTAATCACTACAGCGTTAAGCAGTATAATAAAAACAAACTTCATTTTTCTTTCCTTTTTGCCTGTTTTTTCTTCCTCCGCTGTCTTTTACCTGATTTGTTAGGCTGATTAAAATGGACCTGAGTCAGTCTTTGAATACACTGATCTAACTCCAAATCAGCATCCTTGCTCACAGGTATAGCATATGGCAAATTTAAAGGCAAATCAGCTTTACAGCGAGCTGCTATAATGCGTGAGGCACTAGTAATTTCAAGCTCTCTAAGTGCTTGCTGCAACTTCCATCTAATATATGCTATAACCACTTGTTCTGCACTCTCAAAAAGCTCCAATCCTGCCCTTCCTGGCAGGCCAGTACTTTGTTCAAGAGCTCTAACCCAGACAAAATCTTGAATCCACTTCCCGAAACAAGGTCCACACCATAAATTTGCTATTGTCTTTTGTGAGTACCAATAAATCTTATTACAACCTGCACAATGCAAAGCTATCCATGCATAGCACTTATCATCATCCCTTTTGCAAACATAACAAGGAAGTGAATGTAAGTAAGGACCAGTATAAAAATCTGTCTCTTCGACCCAATGCAACCAATTTAATGGTGGTGATTGCAAAGCCTCTTCACCTTTCTTACTATATAAGGCTAATAGTTCAAGCTCTTTCTTTAGCGCAAGGCGTATTTTATTTCGTAATCGTTGTTCCTGCTCGTTATCTTCTTCAATAACTGTATCCTCCCGAGGGTCCCACAACTGTAAAATTGTCCTAATCATAGAAAACTAATTAGCCTTATTTAGAAGAGGTTGTTCCCTTTCTAGCCTTCTTTTTCTTATCAGTTTTCAGTTTTGCTGCTCCTAATTTCACTGGTCCCGTCACTTTCAAACTTAATTTTTGTAATTTTTCAATGCAATGATCTAATGCTCTTTCAGGATTCCCCCTAAAGGGCCCTACAATAGAATGTTGTGTTAAAGGTACTCATTTTCTACACCTTACAGAAATTATACGTGATTTACTTTGAACCTTAATTCTACTTACAACACATTGTACTTCCCAACGATAATAAGCAAGAATTTTTTGTTCAGGAGACTCATAAAGATTTAAAGCTACATATGCATTTAGCCCCGTTTGTCTCCTTAATTCATCTTGCCAGTTTTTACCCCACATGTGCTCGTGCTCACAAGTATGACACCATAAATCCCGTAATAATGATTGTTCTATCCAAAAAGTATTATCACAACCCCCACAATGTAGAGCTATCCAGGCAGCACAATGTGGATCATAACAGTCAAGGCAATGTTCCTTTGCTGGATTTGTTAAACGAAAAGTTGATAATGAGTCAATAAAACCAATCAACTCCTGGGCCGTCCGATAGTGACGTGTCAGTGCTCTGTCCAACACTTTCGAGTGTCCCTTCAGCTGTAGCAGCAGCGGTTGTAGGACTAGAGGCAGTTTCTCCCTCAGTCGCTCCCTGTCCTCCTCTGTGAGGCGATCCACTAGAGGCTGCATCAAAAACAGGTTTAGTCCACTTGGCAGGCACCCACAAAGGTCCTGTAGGTGAAGAAACACAAAGATACCCCCGACCCCAATATAATACTTTCGCAGGTTTTTCCCATAATCCTGTACTCGGGTTCTTATACCTAACCCAGACCTCTGTCTCCTCAGTATTTTTCTGACCTGACCTTGGATGATGTTTAATCGCAGGAGGGGTATCATCTTCTCCAAAAATACATAAATGATTGATCACATACAGAACCTTAGCCAAACATGATTGTGGGTCTGTTAAGTCTTGATGCTTCTCAATATACCGTTTAAGGGTACCGTTTGCTCTTTCCACTATTGCCTGTCCAGTAGAAGAGTGTGGAATACCTGTCACATGCTTAATGGACCACCGATTTAAGAATTTCTGGACCCTAGCACACACATAAGCTCGACCATTATCCGTTTTGATACTTCTTGGAACTCCCATAACAGCAAAGCAACTTAACAGGTGTCTAATAACATGTGTAGCTTTTTGTCCTGCCTGAGCCGTAGCCCATACGTAGTGACTATATGTATCTACAGTGACATGCACATACTTAACTTTACCAAATCTAGGTACCTGTGTAACATCCATTTGCCATTTTTCATTTATTTCCAAACCTCGAGGATTAACTCCAATGCCTAAACCTATTCCTTCATTATGATAACTACATATTGGACATGCTCTAACAATGGCTTTAGCTTCTGATAAACTCAGCTCAAAATGTTTTGCAAGCCCTCTTGCATTTTGATGATATCTGCTATGTGCTTCTCTGGCTAATGTATGCTTGTCAATAGGACAAGAGTTATCAATGGGTAAAGTAACCAATTTGTCTGCACGTTCATTCCCTTCTCCTAAACCTTCAGACCATTTATGGCTCCTAATATGAATCCCAGAATACGCTGCACTTCTTTCTCGTAAAGCTTTCCTTAATTGTATCAATAGCTCATACAATCGTTTATTATTCACTTCCTTAATTGCTGCTTCCTCTATTCGTCTGACTACTCCTGCGACATACATAGAGTCTGTGACCACATTTAAAGGCTCCTGTAAATTAGACACTGCCCATACTACTGCCAACAATTCCAAAGTTTGTAAACTATCTGCAGGATCTGCTGTAAGAAGTTGATGCTTCCATTGTCCTTTTTCTTGCCAGGTGACAGCAGCACGCCTTGATTTCTTTCCCGCATCTGTAAAAGCTGTAATAGCTCCTTCCATAGGGCGTTCTTCTCTCAATGGTCAAGTAATCCAGTTCCATTCTGTCATCCATTGCAAAACTTTAGGCACTAATTTGCTGGTTTCTACTTTAGCAGGTGATGCTAATAATGCTTCCTGCAAGTTCTTTGAATTAATCAAGTACCAGTCCAAAGTTTCTTTCTCCATAGGCAATCTAATGGTAGCAGGTTCTCGACCATCCACTTCAATAATTCTGAGACGCCCTTTTTTGACTAACACAGCCAATTGTTCAATTTTTGAGAATATTGTTCTCTTATGTTGTAGTGATGGTGACAACCATTCCAGAACTCGTATCTCCCCCGTTTTCTCCTGTTGTTGAGAGAGAGCACCAAGCAAATGGCAAGGACTATTCCAAATAGTAAGGTCAATAGGGCAGTCGAGTTGTCGACGAGACACATATCCCTGTTGTACACAATTACTAATTTGTTGCAAGGCAAGGTGGTGCTCCTTTGTCAGGTGTACAGGAGTAGTAGGATCAATACCCTTTAACAAAGGCCGTAGGGTTTCTAATAAATGATTTGGTATTCCCACAATAGGTTTTAACCACTGTAAATCTCCCAGCAACTTCTGTGCATCATGCAAAGTTTTAATGTCCAATTGTAATTCCAATTTTTGAGGTATTACTTTTTGATCCATTAAAGTCCATCCCAGATATTTCCATGGTGTGGTGGTCTGAATTTTCTCAGCAGCAATAACAAGCGAACATGCTGAAAGAGTATCTCTAATACTGTCAATCTGCAGAGAGGAGAATGGTTGTTGCTGTGCAAACAAAATATCGTCCATGTAATGATATATTATAGTTGCTGGCCACTTACGACGTAGTGGCTGTCATGCAGCATCAACATAAAGCTGACACAACATCGGGGAATTCCGCATGCCTTGCGGAAGAGTCGTCCATTCAAATCTTTTATCTGGCTCTCCACGATTTATTGCCGGTAAAGTAAAAGCAAATCTCTTCATATCATCAGGATGCAGCCCAATAGTGAAAAAACAATCCTTTAGATCAATAATTAAAAGTGGCCAGTGTTCTGGGATCATAGCTGGATTTGGAAGACCAGGCTGTAAGGCCCCCATTGGTTCCATTTGTTCATTTACAGCCCGTAAATCATGTATCAAACGATATTTCCCTGATTTGTTCTTGATAACAAAAATAGGTGTATTCCAAAGGCTCATAGAAAGTTGTAAGTGTCCCTGTGAATATTGTTCCTTTACCAATTCATGGGCATGCATAAGACTCTCCCCTTTTAATGGCCATTGCTTAACCATCACCGGTGTGTCCGTTTTCCAGGTGAGTGGAATGGGGAAAGTCCAAGCAATGGCAATTACCCCAAAGGGTGATGATTAGTTAACACCACTCCCAATTGTGTTAAAATATCCCTTCCAATTAAACAAGAAACTGTAGGAGGTAATTGAACAACTGAAAACACAGCAGATACTTGTTGATCATCAATACACACTAACAAAAGTGGTGATCTACTTGCTAATGTAAATCCTCCTACTCCGGTGAGCATATTTGATGATGGGAATAGAGGCCAATGTTGTGGCCATGCTTCTGGAGAAATAATGCTGGTATCTGCTCCTGTATCCAATAATCCATAAAGGGTTATGCTTTGATGTCCATGGGTAATTTCCACCTTTTGTTTTGGTCTATTTTGCAAATCCACAGTTAAAAGTGTAACACCAGTAGAGCCAAAACCCTTTTCATCCCGCGTTTGTCCAGTAAATGATGGTATACTGGATGTCATTTGTGATAGTGGTATTAATTGTGCAATGCGTTGTCCTTTCGTTATTTTAATAGGAGGATAAAGGGTGTAAACCATAATTTGTATTTCCCCTGTATAATCCGCATCGATAACACCAGGCAATACAAATAATCCCAGCATAGTTATTGAAGAACGTCCTAATAACAATGCTCCACATTTTTGTTCATTCAAAATGAGAGGACCCTTTACTCCAGTTGGTATCCTCTCCGGCCAATTCGTCATTAATGTGACGTCTACTGCTGCTGATAAGTCCAAGCCGAGGCTCCCTGCTGTGGCTGGTTGCAGACAGGGGGTGGCAGCGATGTTGTGTCGGCAGCTGGTGTCTCCGATGTCACGGCGGCTACTTGTGTCTGGGCGCGGCTCGCCTGCTGCGCGCTCCTGGGATAGTTTCCCGACCGGCACCTACAAGCTGTAGAGTTGTGGGAACTGGATCGTCAGTTGTGACACCATATCCCGATTGCTCGACATGTTCATCGCGTATGTCCCTCACTGCCGCATCTGTAGCACTTGAGGAATGGTCTCGAGCTCTGCGTGACCGCCAGTGAGCCACTTCGGAGAGGAGCAAGAGCAGCTAACACCTGACTTTGAGTAGACTCTGCTTGCTTTTGTAATCCTAACCCTAGCTCCTTTATTGCATCTACTATAAATGCCTGTGAAGCTGTTGGCATTAATGCCATTCGCTCTAATGCTTCCTCAATGGTCCAATTTGCCCCCAAAGTAGCTAACACTCTTTGTGTTGCTGGATTGCTATTTTGAAGAGCACACTGCTTCAATAGCGCCCCCTTCATGTAGTCTGCAACACCAGCCCGATCTATGGCAGTAGCTGCCCTATCTATAAAATTCCCAAATGATTCTTCTCTACCTTGTTTAATGCCCATATAAGCCGGTAACCCTCCTGGTTCTTTAACCATATCTATTGAAGCACGCACTAACCGCATAGACTCTCTAAGCTTATCTGCTCCCGATATCATCTGTGCCTCTGTACGCAAAAATGCCCCTAAGCCCATAAGCTCATCTACTGTCACTCCATGTAATGGATCTCCTTGAGCTCGCTGCACAGCAACCGACTCATTAACCATAGCTTGCCAGTGTGCATTAAACAATAACTGCTGATGCTGAGTAAATATCAACCGAACTATTCCTCTTAAATCATTTGGACATAAAATCTGAGTATATAAAAAGGTAATCTAACATTTGTCTAACAGGTTCACTTTTTACTCCAAACTGACTAACTGTAGAACGTAACTGAGCTAGCAACTTCCAGTCTAAGGGCTCATAGGCTGCTATATTATGCGTAAGGTTCCCCTGTGCATCATATTGTGGTGTATATGTAACCGGACATGCAAGACTAGAGGCTCCTTCCATCGCCTCGCCATCCCCCATTTGCATTACTTCTTTTGCCACAGCAGCCCAAGCTTCCCTTCTCTGCTTAGCCATCTCCCCCCATAGGTCACTGCGTGCCCCCGGGGTAGGATCTGACTTTTTAAGGGTGCTATGCTGCTGGCAGTTTGGTACCGAGACCTAGGTTTCCGGCGGGGGAATCGGCCCCTCCCCCGCCAGAGCTGACTCATTCTGGGGAAGCGGCGGAGGTAAAGCCGGTGAAACCGGAGCTGGCTCACGCGGGGGAAGCGCCCCCCCCCCACCGAAGCCGAGGGTGAAACCGGAGCCGGCTCGCGCGGGGGAAGTGGCCCCCCCCCCACCGAAGCCGAAGGTGAAACCGGAGCTGGCTCGCGCGGGGGAAGCGACCCCCCCCACCGAAGCCGACTCTCGCGGGGGAAGCGGCGGAGGCAAAGCTGGAGACGGAGGTGAAGCTGGCTTGCTCCCACCCCCACCATCCAACCTGCCTGAAGCTGGCGGCGGAGGCGAGCTCTTACCTCCACCATCCAACTTGCCCTCCTCCCCCAACAGTAAAGGTGCAGACGGTTCCACACTATTTATAGGAAAATCCTGCACACCACTCTGCTGGGGACTCTTAGGCATAAGTATCTGAGTTACAGAAGGTGCCAGGGGATCATCCTCACGACCATACCCTATATTCTTCTTATAAGCTTCTGTTGCCCTTTCTGCTGCCTTTCTCTCAGAAACCTGCTGAAGCAACGTATTATACACCACCCGCCATAACTTGCCAAATTTCTTTGCTGACTTATCATCATCTAACACTGCATCCCACAGGATATCCCCAAACTTTTTCCACTCTGCTATCTCATGAACTGTATGTGGGTTAGCAAAAATCCCTTTAGAATGACCATAAGCTAATAACCCTGGTAACTCCTTTTTTAAATCTACCCCTTTTACTCCTCGCCTTTCTATATATGAGGAGAAGAGGTCGTATGTCGCTTGCCTATCCATACCTATATATCAGCACGCGCTGTTGCAGCCCTTCTAGGCTCCTGCGACACGTAGAGACTTGAGTCACCTTTTGTGATCCTCAAGGGTGCTTTTAAAATCCGGCACCGTCCCGGCTGCAAGGACTCTCACCCAACTTCCTCGACCGTGGCGAATTTATAATCCAAGAGAGCGAACGTTCAGAGTGCCTTTGCCCGCATTCTCCACCATTTGTCGGAGGAAGGAGACCCAGACACCAGTTGGTTCATCCAAGTCCAATTTATTGATCGAATACGGCGGGTTAAATATAGTTCTTAATAAGCTTCATACATATTGCAAAAGTTGAGCTCAGGATTGGTTAGTTACATATCAGCAACTACACCTACTTCTACATTCTTGTGCTTATTCTTCTGTTACATTCTGCAGATATTCAGGACTAATCTCACCTCCCTTTCCTCATGTTGCAGCAAGGTCATCCGGCATTCTTGCCTGTCAGCAGTCACTGAATCAGAGACTGCTGACCTCCCTTTCAAGCTTAACCAGCGGCATTAAGTCAGTATGGCCTTTCTCAGCTAACCAACTCTTAATAAAATCCTCCACAGCCTCCCCTTCTGAGCCAAGAGCTCTTCCCAGGGAGCATTTACAGGGAATGCCTGTGAGCAGGCAGCAGAGCAGCTCCTCCCAGCCAGGAGGTGCTGAGCGTGTCCCTGCTGCCCCATAGCCAAGGCAGGTGGGTTTGGCAGGTTTTCCCTGGCTGCTGCAGAGCTGGGCAGCATCTGAGATGGGGGCAGCGCTCGGCCTGGGGCTGAGCTCTCACTGGGGCACCTCAGAACCACCTCCAGCAAAGGGAGGGCGAAAAATGCCCCAGCTGGCTCCTCTCTGGGAAGCTCAGGGACATCTGTGACCTTTGAGGGGAAATGGTGGCCAATGCTGTTTCAGGGCATCAGTTTGTTTTGTCCTCACAGATTTCTTGTTTTTCTCTTGGAAAGTTTTGAAGCTGAACCGTGCAGAGCCTGGGGGTCACAGCTTAGGCCAGAACTCAACAGAGGTATCAGAGGCACAGGTTTAGTGCAAGGCAGCCTCTGGGGCCCAGGGACAGAAGCAGAGTGCTCTGCTCCTGCGGAGGCTCCCTGCCTGTGCTGTCAGAGTGGCCTTGGACTGAGCCTTTCAGGGTGTGCAAACAGTGTCTGCCTGTGTCAGCGCTGCCCAAAATGCTACAAATGCAGCTGATAATTGATTCCTCAGAGGAGCTTGCTGTGTCAGCAATAGCCAAGGAATGGAAAAAGGATAATCTCAGTATATAGCAGAGAAGATGATTGATAGCCTTGCTTTAACTGGGGCTAAATGCTAATTATGCCAACATCTTTGAATGCAAGGTTTATTACACTTTGTGTCTTCATTAGGAATCTGAAAAGGGCATGTTCAGAGATTGGGAATGTCAAAGGTCCTTTAAAGAGCATTTGAATAAAGTAGATCTCCAGCAATAGGGAATTTAGTTTAGCAGTTCTTTTGATCTCTTTTTCAAATAAAGGAAGTAACCATAAATTAGGACTACTTTAGAAAAAGCAGATGTTCTCTCTGAGATTTAGTAGGAACACACAGCTGTTCCTCATGTTCAGTAGTTACCAATGTCTTTAATTGCATTTAAACTCAAAGGAATTCTCATTTTAAAATGGGTACCATAACCCTTTCCTGCTTAGCAGAATTGGTTTTGGGTATTTGCAGGAGCTCTTTCAATGTTTCAATGTTGATGACTGCTGGTGGATTAACAGCATAGAGGAAATGAAGTCTCTTCCACCACAGAATATTAAATGCCTACTAGATAACATTTTGTCTGATCAGAAAATAAGAATGGTCTCCAGAGCATTTCAGGTTTTTTTCTCTCAGCCAAATCTGCCAAGCAAGAAGCCTGTTGGTAGTAAATATTTGTCTGTGTTTGATACAGTTCAGTTCAGAATATGGGCAGAGAGATTTCAGGGGCAATGTGAGAAAACACTCATATTTTGGTTACATTTCAGTCCCCTGTGTAGCATTTTTCTTTCTCTATGCCCCTATTTCAGTGGACATTATAAGAAAAAATGCCATTAACATTGGGAGGGGAAGTGGCATTAAAATGTGAAGATGCCCAAATGCCAAGGCAATGGGGTCTGGGTAATTATCTAAGACACCCTGAGGTTTGTAACAGCTCTTTGCTGGAAGCCACAAAAGCATTCTGCCAAAGACCCCAGCTGGTCACTGATGTTTCTCATCCAGCTGTCAGGCAGCAGCCATCTCTGGTGGGCTGGAGTTTTGAAGTGTGTTCTAATCCTGTCCTTTGCTGTGTGCCACTGAGCACAGGGAAGAGCCAGATTAGACATTTGGCACTTGACATCAAAGTTACAAAAATGGAATCATCCCTTTTATTAGAAATCTCTCCATTTCCTCTCTATGTGCATTTCCAAATCTTCAGTGTGGGTTTAGACAACTTCTTAATGGAAAGCAAAGGCAATTGGACATTTCATTCATTGTTCATGCAGAGATTGTGAAATAATTTAGTAAAGGTAGGAAGTCTGCCACAGGGACAAGGCTCTGGTTGGAGAAGCAGAGGCAGATCCTTGTTTGCAGTGAGGCTGGTGGGTAAGGAGCTGTGTCTCTGTCCCGGCAGTGCTTGTGCAGGGGGTTCATGCCAGGTGCCCTGAAGTCGTCCAGCGCGACGCCCTGCCCGTGCTCTGGTCCTGCCTGGAGAACAAGGCGGTGCCTGTGCGGAGCGCCAACGTCCGCACCGTGGCCACCAAGCTCGCCTCTGCCCTCTGCAAGGTGATGGGCACCCGGCTGAAGAAATGTGCTGCCAGCAAGCCTCCATATGTGCGGGAAACCCTCTCCAAAATGTTGGGCTGGTGAAGGCGAGATGTTCTCCAGAAAGCTGAGGAAGCACTGAGTTGGACATCTCTGGATTTGCCTTTTGAGCTGTGCCAAAAATGACGAAATCCTAAGGAAGGGTGTTTATCTGCCCCTGCTCTCTCCATCACATTTCCTAGTCATGGCATGGGGGGCCTGAAGCAGCTCCAGATGGAGGACAAGGTGAAGGCAATCATGGCTCAGCCTCACACAGAGGTGAGGGGGGAGCTGGGCCAGTCTCTGCTGGCAGGAAGGGTCTTGTGGCAGCCCAGAGAGGCTGTGCACATTGCCAGGGAACAGCTGTGCCCTGCATGTGTCCCTGCAATGAGCTGTGCTGCTGCCAGTGCCCCTGGAGCTGTAGGGCTGCTGAGCTGTGGGGCAGGCAGAGGAGCAGGAGGGTGCGTGTGCAGCTGAGCCGTTCCTGGAGAGCACAGGGCTCTGGGCTCCCTGCTGTCCCAGGGCAGCCCAGAGGCCAGGCTGTGCCTGTGCCAGCTCTGGGCAAGTGGCTCAGGGTTTGCCCTGGCCTGGCTCAGTGTCTGCCAGCAGGAGCATGTTTCCCGGTACAGCTGTTTGGACATTTCCAGGAAATGTGTCCCAGGAAATATGGAGCTTCAGATGCTTTAGGTTTGCATTGTGGCCTCTGTTAAACTTTGTGTCTCCGCTTTGCGGATCTGACTGGTTACAGTCTTTCTGAGAAGTTTTCTCGGACACTTCCGATGTTCCCTCACCCACAAAGTCCTTGCCTCCCATCCAGAAGAACTCTCTTTCCTCCAAGCTCAGGAAGAAGCTGCCGCCTGTATGAAGAGTGCTTGAAGAACAGGATTGATGCGTTAGGCTTCATAGCTACAGATGTACATATGTTCTGATCTTTAGATGTAGTTTTAAATTAATGTGTTTTGATTCGGTCTTTAAGTTTTAATGACATATTTTTAATTGTATATATTTTATTTTGATGATGAAATAAATAAATAAATAAATAAAATTTAAATAAACCAAGAGGAGAATGTGAGACCAGGACCTGCTAGCGTAGAGATTATGGGAGTGCAGCTCACTCAGTGTGCCAGTGTCTCACCACATCCTTTCCTCATTGGGCCTCTCCTCTTCCTCTTTGGCCATCTTTTTTTTGTGTCATTTGTGCTGCTCTTTGTTACTTGGCATTACAACAGGGCCACCATTGACCTGTGTGGGGGACAATGGATCCAAAAGATCCTGTCTAGTCAAAGGTTTTCTACCTAAGTGTGTTCTGTGCTCACCAAAGGCCTTAGCAAAGAAACCAAGAGAAGTGTGCCCAAATCCCAAAGCTTTGCTCCTTTGCAATCTCCCACAGATCTGGCTCACAGGTGTCTTCAATCACAATTCCATAGGTAAGAAGAGGTCATGTATTTCACTGGGAAAAGATGCACTGCTTTGGAAAAGTCCCCTGTATGTATATTTACCCGGGACAGCAGTGCAGCTGTGTTGTTTGCCCCTTGTTTGCAGAAGGATGAGTACACTGGGAGGCCAATAACAAGTGACAAGGTCTCCTCAAATCTGCACTG
Source organism: Melozone crissalis (assembly GCF_028551555.1). NCBI lineage: Eukaryota > Metazoa > Chordata > Aves > Passeriformes > Passerellidae > Melozone > Melozone crissalis. The sequence continues at coordinate 23,499 of NW_026535873.1, read as the reverse complement.
CAGCCTGGGTGCCATTCAGCCCAGAGCTAGGAGATCATTTGTTCCCATGGACCAGTGCTTGCCAGTGGAATGAATTCCTGCACAGCTGGAAGAAGCAATTCTGGATTCAGCTCCAGCTGTTGGTGGGCTGCTTGATCATTGACAATGCTGCCCTTCCAGAAATTATTCTGCAGTTTCCTTTCATACTCATTTGAAGCTTTGAAACTTCACATTTCAATTTGCTTTGCCTTAGGGAAAAACACTTCTGGGCCCAGTGCAAACTGTAATCTTTTGACAGCAAAGTCCTCATGGTTGCCAGCTTCTGATGTTACACAATGTCACCTGGCTGCCTGTGTTTGCTTGGCTCTGGGTCTAGTCCCGGCCTAGTAAAACCCAGGCAGGGTGGCACATTGCAGGAAAAACTGGTCCATGAGCTTATGGGGTTGCCATCAGCAGCAGAGTGAATGTGCCCTTTGGGGATTCCTCTGGAGACAAAATTAGGGACCTACCCCATGCCACAATATTCTCTTAGATCTTTCTAAAATATCCTAGAAAAGGCTGTGAAACTTCACATCTCCTTGCACACCCACTGTTTGAAGAGGGGCATTTTTGTCCCTCCTCAAAGTCATTGCTCTTGCACATCAGAAACATGAACATCCACCAACGGGAATCATGCATGGTCCTGCTGCTGCTGCTGCAGAGCACTGGGCAGTGCAGGCCTGGGTGTTACCAATACGAGCACTTAATTAGCATTTCATGCTCCTTCAAGCTGTCCAGATCCCAGGGCTTTTTGTTTCAAAGCAGCCACTGCACCATCTCTAGGGAAGAACAGGAAATGGGAAACAGTGACTGCCAGCCTTGCAGTGGTGTGGGGGAAAACCTGAGGTGTCTGCATCAAAAGATGTACGGGAAGAGTGTAATTATCAAAGCAAACGCTTCGTTAGGATAGCAGGAGCAGTTCTTTACTGCATGCTTGCATGAAGATCATTTGGGATCTCCTTTTTGTGTCTCATGCAGAAAAGGAGCTCTTAATAATACCACGCCACTTAAACCAGATTGGGATGCAGCTCTGTAGTGGTTCACAATGAAGCAGACTGCCTGCTGTGTCACTGCAAGCCTGGTGAGACTGCGAGGGACCATAGAGTATCCCATGCCTGTTTTGCCTCCAAGCCGAGCTTGGTTTTCCTCATTAGTGTGGAGTAAATACAAGAGTAATAAAATGGACAATTAGACTGGCCACTTTGGAGGATATGCTCATGCTTTTGCATGTCAGTCCTGTACCTCATGCTCCCAAGGCTTCTTACTCATCAGGAAGTATTTTAACAAAAAACCCTCAGGTCTCATGTTACATCTGAATAAAACTGCACAAGATCATCAAGAATTCTGCTGTCAGGAACAAGACAAGAGCCTTCCGACGCTCACTTGCAGCTGCCTGGATTGCTGCAGCCCTTTGTGAAAAGCTGCTGCAGACAGAGTGTTTGGAGTTGGTTTGGGCCTTTATGAAAGATCTGTGGAGCAGTGTGCAGGGCTCTCCTGGCAGGAAACTGTTTGTCCAAGCCCAGGGACACGGTGCCGGCAGGAGCGGAGCAGCCCCGCTCCCAGCCCGAGAGTCTGTGAGCTGAGCCACGCCGGGGAGAAAAGGCAGCGAGGGGCTCCAGCCCAGCTGCTTCACTGCCCTGCCCGCTCCATGCAGCTCTGCCATGGGAGAAAGCCGACGCCGGACGAGCCCCCGAGCTTCCATCAGCTACTGGAACTGCTCCGTGACAGCTCCTGTTCTTCTGAGAGAGACCCCAGCACCTTCTTGTAACGCGTGTCATGGGGGGATTCTGTTTGTTAATAAACTGTTGGGGGTTTTCCACTTTCATCTATCAGTAATCATTTCCTATTGCTGGAAAGGGCTTGTTGGAACACTTTAGAGGAGACGACTTATTGGACAATATCCTGTTTGAAGTTGTGTGAAACTGTGTGAGACAGATGGCTTCACACAAGAGCATCCTCAAGGCTGATGAGGGGAAGGCACAGAGGAAGACAAACCCAGTATTTCTAAGGGAAACTCCTTGACACCAAACCAACCTGAGCTGTCAAACAGCAGACCTGATGTTTCGAGACATGGGCCAAAGGGGAAACCTTTCAGTGTGTTTAGTCCAGGCTGGGCTATGCTCGAGGCAAAGGTGTGTCAGTGTGTTGGATAATACTCTTTTCTTGACCTAGAGATGGGGACACTGAGAGGTGTTTTAAAAACTTTTATTCCATTTTCAGTCTCATGAGAAGGGTGAGACAATACAGATGTTATCATTCACGCCATCACAAGCAGAAGCCAACGACTTCCTAATTATAATACATTATAAGCGTTTCTTGGTCTCTCAGCCTTTTTGCCATGCCACGTTGTAGATGCCTTAAAGCCAATGATTTGAAACTACTCCTCATGGGTCCCACTACAATGCATCTTTCCTAGCTCTGTTTTTCCAAAGTCTTATTTGCAAGGCCATCTTTGGAAACTTTTTTCTAGCTCCATTTCTCTCTCAACAATATCTGTCCTATTCCATGGAAATTTTTAAGTTACCATTTCTTGTCTCAAGATTTATATACAGATTCATACTGTGTGGGCCTTCTATTAGGCTCTAAAAACTTCCTACAAAACCATTTCCCACATCAGTGCACTTGGCTCCTTCTCTCCTCATTGTGCCTGGCAAGCACAGGAGCCCAGAGCTCCTGCAGAACCCATCCCAGCACTCAGTGGGAGCAAACTTGTGTCCAGTTCTCACCTGGAGCTGTGGTGCCCAGCATTCCACCACACTGGAATGAGGAACTGTTCCTGCTCTTTCAGAAGGAGCTAAGGAGCTTTGGCCTTCAGATCAATTGTCTGCAGGCTCCTGCAGTGCCTGGCGCTGCTCCCTTGCCAGAGGCACCCCAGGCCAGGGGGGCACATCTGGGCTGCTGTGTCTGGCTCTGGGGCTCCCTGTTCTGGGCAGTGAGGAGGAGCTGCAGAGGCTCTGCAGGACTGACAGGATGGGCTTTGGGGCTGGCAGGAGAAGCTGAGGGACCTGGGCTGCTGGAGCTTCTGAAGAGGAGGCCCGGGGCTCATCCTGCAACTGCTCCAAGGGTGGTTCCAGAGAATCCCAGAATCAGCAAGGGTGGAAGAGGCCATGGAGATCATCAAGTCCACCCTGTGCCCTGACACCACCTTGTCTCCCCTGAGCCTCCTCTCCTCCAGGATAAACAACCCAAGCTCTCTCAGTCACTCCCCACAGCTCTTGTGCTCCAGACCCCTCCCCAGCCTTGTTGCCCTTCTCTGGACACGCTCCAGCCCCTCCATGTCCTTCCTAAATTGGGGGCACCAGAACTGCAAACAGCACTTGAGGTGCTGCCCAAGCAGTGCCCAGCACAGGGGAAGAATCCCTGCCCTGCTCCTGCTGGCCACACCATTCCTGAGCCAGGCCAGGAGCCATTGGCCTTCTTGGCCACCTGGGCACACTGCTGGCTCATGTCCAGCCTGCTGTCCATCAGTCCCTGCAGGTCCCTTTCTGCCTGGCTGCTATCCAGCCCCTCTGGCACCTTGTTGAGGGAGGCGGGCAGGGAGGGTACGGGTCCAGATCCAGTCCTTCCTGAAATGTGGTGTTTGCTGGCACTGCCAGTTCCCAAATTTTGATATTTCCCTATTGTGGCACAGCCCAAGTGCAGCAACTTGCTGGCAAAGAAAGTCAAAACCAAGCAAAGACCTGGTACCTACAGCAACCCGATCTTGGGTTTGCTGACAGCGCCAGAAGCCAGATCGGGAATGCTTCAGATGCCTGCACAGCCTAATTCCAGCAGTTTACTGGCACAGGAAATGAGCATCAGGCAATTTCTCAGTGCCGGCGCATTCCTCAGCCAGATCTGGTGCCCGCTGGCACTGACAGTGGCCAGACCGGGCAATTTCCCTCTTCTGGCAGCAGCCATGTGCAGCAATTTGCTGGCCAAGAAAGCTAAAATCTGGCAGTTGCCCCTTGGCAGCACTGCCCAATGCGGAGTTTGCTGGCAGCAGGACCCCAGGGAGGGAGGGAAGGAGGGAGGGAGGAAGGAAGGAAGGAAAGAAGGAAGGAAGGAAGGAACGAAGGAAGGAAGGAAGGAAGGAAGGAAGGAAGGAAGGCAGGCAGGCATCCGGATCCAGTCCTGCCTGGAGCCTGGAATGGGCCGTTTGCTGGCACTGCCAGCGCCCCGATCTGGAAATGTCCCTATTCTGGCACAGCCCAAGTGCAGCAATTTGCTGGCACAGAAATCCAAAAGCTGTGGCAGCTTCCTGCTCCTGGGTCAGGCACCGCCCCCACATCTTGCGTTTCATGTAACTAGAACCCAGATTTGGAAATTTCCCGGTGCCGGCAGAGCCCAAATCCGGCAGATTTCTGTCGCCGGCAATGAGGCCGCCCGGATCTGGTGTTTGCTGGCAGCGCCAGCGCCCAGATCTGAAAACTTCCTGGTGCCGGCACAGCCCAAGTCCAGCAGTCTGCTGGCACAGACAGCCAAAGTTTGGAAATTTGCAGGTTCTGGCACCAGCAGCATCCAGCTCTGGTGTTTGCTGGACCACCAGCGCCCAGATGTGGAAACTTCCCGGTGCCTTCACAGCCCAGCTCTAGCAATTTGCTTTTAGCTAGCTCAGGAAGAGAAGTTCCTCTTTCCGTGGAGGAACCGTGACTTTCCTTTTTCTTGGAACTGTTTACACCTGCTCTGGACTGAAAACCCAGACGAACGCCGGCAGCAGCTCACACCCCTGGCCCACCGAGCTCCGGGCCAGAGGGACTCCAGAGAGACCGAGTGAGCCAACTCCAAGCCACAAAAAGGACTTGCTGAATTTGCCATCTCTTCAGCACTGTCCGAGACTTTATTTAATATTATTCATTTTTCATGCTTGTGAATAGTTGACTTGTTCAATAAACTGGGGTTTTTTCCCCTTTTCTTAAGGGAAGTCTTTCCCTGAACGAGTAGGGGGAGGGGCTGCTTGAATTCGCTTTCTAGACGGACCCCTTTTGGAGGTTTCCTCCCCAAAAGTAGCCCTAAGCCAGCACAAACAGTCACCATGAAAACTTCACCAGCGGCATCGTTTCCTGGTGGCAAATCTTGCGACAGAAGCTCGACCTTGTTCTCCGTGAGAGATTCTTGGGAAGAGCAGACAGGAGAAGATTCCTGGAAAACAGAAACAGCTTTCCAGAAGAGAAATGAAAACGAAAGAAACAATCCAAGATGTTTTCCCCTATTGATTTCTGCGCTCCTCTTTCCCGTGTTCGGGCAGGCGCAGGGGCCGTCCCGGGGGCGCGTGGGGCTCGGCCGCGGGGCTTGTGGGGCCAGCGGGGAACGGGCGCAGGGACCGACGGCCGAAACATCGGGAACTCGACGGTAAAAATTGGGAAAAACAACTTGGGACCTCCGCAATGGCCCAATTCCCCCCCCAGTATTCACCTGCCAGCTCCCAAATCCCTCCCATCTCCCCAAATCCTATCCAGGACCCCCACGACCCCTCACGGACCCCCCCAAAACCTCACCCGGGAGCCCCAAAACCCCCCCAGTTCCCCCCAAAAAGCCTCAGCTCCCCCCGACACCGCCTCAGGACCCCTCCAGCCTCGGCTACCACACCCTAATCCCCCCCAGGTCCCCCCAAATCGCCCCCCGGACGCTCCCGCTGCTGCGCCCCCCCTCCCCCGCCGCCGCCTCGGCCGCGCTTGGCTCGGCGCCGCTTACGAGAGCCCAGAAAGCACCCAAATCCCCCCCAAAACCGGCCTCGGAGCCCAAAAATTCCCCCCCCAATTGCCCCAGAGTCCCCGCAAATCCACCCCGGACACCTCCGCCCCGGCCCGGCCGCTCCCGCCACCGCTGCCCCCGCCGCCGCCGCCGCCTGTGCCGCGCTCGGTTCGGCCGCGCTCGATGGGAGTCCAGAAACGGCCCCGATTCACCCCAAAACCGACCTGGCGGCCCCCCGATCCCCCCAGGAGCCCCAAAATCCCCCCGATTCCCCCCAAACCCCCTCCCCCAGGACACCCCCAACCTGAGCCGGGCCGATCCCGCCGCCACCATGGCCGCGCCCGGAAGCCCTGAGCATTTTGGCGGGAAATTCCCGGAACTCCGGCCCGAAAAGTCGGGGCTTTTGGCCTTCAATCCCCCCCCCGTTCTGGGCATGCATTCGGGTGGGGATTTTGGGGGTGAAAACTCGGGAATGTTGGGCTTGAAAATCGCGACTCTAGGGGTTCCAAACCGGGACCTTTGGGTCCTGGAAGGGGAAAAAAATCGGGGAAGATTTGGGGTTCAAACTCGGATCGTTTGGGGTTCAAGCTCGCCATTTCTGGGCTTGAAAACCTGAATCTTTCAGGGATGGATCTCCGGATTTTTGGGGTAAAATCCTGCCTTTGTAGGGCCTGAAAAAGGGGGGGAAATGGGAATTTTGGGTCCTTGCAGGGAGAAAATCTCGCAGTGTTTAGGGCTTCAACCGGCATTTTTGGGGTTAAAACTTGGGAATTCCTTTCTGCCTGGCTTTCGGGCTTTCTGTTTTACCTTTTCTTTCCTTGCTGAGCTGCGATGGCCACAAGTTCAGCTCAGCCTCCCTGCGGGACTGTCCAAATGCCTGCAAGTGCCCCGAAAACCCACTCGGGAGCCCCCAAATGCCCCCAGGTCATGGCAGCATTCATCTGGGAGCCCCCAGAATGGCCCAGGAAGGAGGGAGGGAGGGAAGGAAGGAGGGAAAAAAGGAAGGAAGGAGGGAGGGAGGGAAGGAAGGAGGGCAAAAAGGAAGGAAGGAAGGAAGGAAGGAAGGAAGGAAGGAAGGAAGGAAGGGAGGGAGGGAGGGAGGAAGGAAGGAAGGAAGGAAGGAAGGAAGGAAGGAAGGAAGGAAGGAAGGAAGGAAGGAAGGAAGGAAGGAAGGAAGGAAGGAAGGAAGGAAGGAAGGAAGGAAGGAAGGAATTTCCCGCTGCCGGCAGAGCCCAAATCCGGCAGATTTCTGTCGCCGGCAATGAGGCCGCCCGGATCTGGTGTTTGCTGGCAGCGCCAGCGCCCAGATCTGAAAACTTCCTGGTGCCGGCACAGCCCAAGTCCAGCGATCTGCTGGCACAGACAGCCAAAGTTTGGAAATTTGCAGGTTCTGGCACCAGCAGCATCCAGCTCTGGTGTTTGCTGGACCACCAGCGCCCAGATGTGGAAACTTCCCGGTGCCTTCACAGCCCAGCTCTAGCAATTTGCTTTTAGCTAGCTCAGGAAGAGAAGTTCCTCTTTCCGTGGAGGAACCGTGACTTTCCTTTTTCTTGGAACTGTTTACACCTGCTCTGGACTGAAAACCCAGACGAACGCCGGCAGCAGCTCACACCCCTGGCCCACCGAGCTCCGGGCCAGAGGGACTCCGGAGAGACCGAGTGAGCCAACTCCAAGCCACAAAAAGGACTTGCTGAATTTGCCATCTCTTCAGCACTGTCCGAGACTTTATTTAATATTATTCATTTTTCATGCTTGTGAATAGTTGACTTGTTCAATAAACTGGGGTTTTTTCCCCTTTTCTTAAGGGAAGTCTTTCCCTGAACGAGTAGGGGGAGGGGCTGCTTGAATTCGCTTTCTAGACGGACCCCTTTTGGAGGTTTCCTCCCCAAAAGTAGCCCTAAGCCAGCACAAACAGTCACCATGAAAACTTCACCAGCGGCATCGTTTCCTGGTGGCAAATCTTGCGACAGAAGCTCGACCTTGTTCTCCGTGAGAGATTCTTGGGAAGAGCAGACAGGAGAAGATTCCTGGAAAACAGAAACAGCTTTCCAGAAGAGAAATGAAAACGAAAGAAACAATCCAAGATGTTTTCCCCTATTGATTTCTGCGCTCCTCTTTCCCGTGTTCGGGCAGGCGCAGGGGCCGTCCCGGGGGCGCGTGGGGCTCCGCCGCGGGGCTTGTGGGGCCAGCGGGGAACGGGCGCAGGGACCGACGGCCGAAACATCGGGAACTCGACGGTAAAAATTGGGAAAAACAACTTGGGACCTCCGCAGTGGCCCAATTCCCCCCCCAGTATTCACCTGCCAGCTCCCAAATCCCTCCCATCTCCCCAAATCCTATCCAGGACCCCCACGACCCCTCACGGACCCCCCCAAAACCTCACCCGGGAGCCCCAAAACCCCCCAGATCCCCCCAAAAAGCCTCAGCTCCCCCCGACACCGCCTCAGGACCCCTCCAGCCTCGGCTACCACACCCTAATCCCCCCCAGGTCCCCCCAAATCGCCCCCCGGACGCTCCCGCTGCTGCGCCCCCCCTCCCCCGCCGCCGCCTCTGCCGCGCTTGGCTCGGCGCCGCTTACGAGAGCCCAGAAAGCACCCAAATCCCCCCCAAAACCGGCCTCGGAGCCCAAAAATTCCCCCCCCAATTGCCCCAGAGTCCCCGCAAATCCCCCCCGGACACCTCCGCCCCGGCCCGGCCGCTCCCGCCACCGCTGCCCCCGCCGCCGCCGCCGCCTGTGCCGCGCTCGGTTCGGCCGCGCTCGATGGGAGTCCAGAAACGGCCCCGATTCACCCCAAAACCGACCTGGCGGCCCCCCGATCCCCCCAGGAGCCCCAAAATCCCCCCGATTCCCCCCAAACCCCCCCCCCCCCGGACACCCCCAACCTGAGCCGGGCCGATCCCGCCGCCACCATGGCCGCGCCCGGAAGCCCTGAGCATTTTGGCGGGAAATTCCCGGAACTCCGGCCCGAAAAGTCGGGGCTTTTGGGCTTCAATCTCCCCCCGTTCTGGGCATGCATTCGGGTGGGGATTTTGGGGGTGAAAACTCGGGAATGTTGGGCTTGAAAATCGCGACTCTAGGGTTCCAAACCGGGACCTTTGGGTCCTGGAAGGGGAAAAAAATCGGGGAAGATTTGGGTTCAAACTCGGATCGTTTGGGGTTCAAGCTCGCCATTTCTGGGCTTGAAAACCTGAATCTTTCAGGGATGGATCTCCGGATTTTTGGGGTAAAATCCTGCCTTTGTAGGGCCTGAAAAAGGGGGGAAATGGGAATTTTGGGTCCTTGCAGGGAGAAAATCTCGCAGTGTTTAGGGCTTCAACCGGCATTTTTGGGGTTAAAACTTGGGAATTCCTTTCTGCCTGGCTTTCGGGCTTTCTGTTTTACCTTTTCTTTCCTTGCTGAGCTGCGATGGCCACAAGTTCAGCTCAGCCTCCCTGCGGGACTGTCCAAATGCCTGCAAGTGCCCCGAAAACCCACTCGGGAGCCCCCAAATGCCCCCAGGTCATGGCAGCATTCATCTGGGAGCCCCCAGAATGGCCCAGGAAGGAGGGAGGGAGGGAAGGAAGGAGGGAAAAAAGGAAGGAAGGAGGGAGGGAGGGAAGGAAGGAGGGCAAAAAGGAAGGAAGGAAGGAAGGAAGGGAGGGAGGGAGGGAGGGAGGGAGGGAGGGAGGGAGGGAGGGAGGAAGGAAGGAAGGAAGGAAGGAAGGAAGGAAGGAAGGAAGGAAGGAAGGAAGGAAGGAAGGAAGGAAGGAAGGAAGGAAGGAATTTCCCGCTGCCGGCAGAGCCCAAATCCGGCAGATTTCTGTCGCCGGCAATGAGGCCGCCCGGATCTGGTGTTTGCTGGCAGCGCCAGCGCCAGATCTGAAAACTTCCTGGTGCCGGCACAGCCCAAGTCCAGCGATCTGCTGGCACAGACAGCCAAAGTTTGGAAATTTGCAGGTTCTGGCACCAGCACCATCCAGCTCTGGTGTTTGCTGGACCACCAGCGCCCAGATGTGGAAACTTCCCGGTGCCTTCACAGCCCAGCTCTAGCAATTTGCTTTTAGCTAGCTCAGGAAGAGAAGTTCCTCTTTCCGTGGAGGAACCGTGACTTTCCTTTTTCTTGGAACTGTTTACACCTGCTCTGGACTGAAAACCCAGACGAACGCCGGCAGCAGCTCACACCCCTGGCCCACCGAGCTCCGGGCCAGAGGGACTCCGGAGAGACCGAGTGAGCCAACTCCAAGCCACAAAAAGGACTTGCTGAATTTGCCATCTCTTCAGCACTGTCCGAGACTTTATTTAATATTATTCATTTTTCATGCTTGTGAATACTTGACTTGTTCAATAAACTGGGGTTTTTTCCCCTTTTCTTAAGGGAAGTCTTTCCTGAACGAGTAGGGGGAGGGGCTGCTTGAATTCGCTTTCTAGACGGACCCCTTTTGGAGGTTTCCTCCCAAAATTAGCCCTAAGCCAGCACAAACAGTCACCATGAAAACTTCACCAGCGGCATCGTTTCCTGGTGGCAAATCTTGCGACAGAAGCTCGACCTTGTTCTCCGTGAGAGATTCTTGGAAGAGCAGACAGGAGAAGATTCCTGGAAAACAGAAACAGCTTTCCAGAAGGGAAATGAAAAGGAAAGAAACAATCCAAGATGTTTTCCCCTATTGATTTCTGCGCTCCCCTTTCCCGTGTTCGGGCAGGCGCAGGGGCCGTCCGGGGGCGCGTGGGGCTCGGCCGCGGGGCTTGTGGGGCCAGCGGGGAACGGGCGCAGGGACCGACGGCCGAAACATCGGGAACTCGACGGTAAAAATTGGGAAAAACAACTTGGGACCTCCGCAATGGCCCAATTCCCCCCCCAGTATTCACCTGCCAGCTCCCAAATCCCTCCCATCTCCCCAAATCCTATCCAGGACCCCCACGACCCCTCACGGACCCCCCCAAAACCTCACCCGGGAGCCCCAAAACCCCCCAGATCCCCCCAAAAAGCCTCAGCTCCCCCAGACACCGCCTCAGGACCCCTCCAGCCTCGGCTACCACACCCTAATCCCCCCCAGGTCCCCCCAAATCGCCCCCCGGACGCTCCCGCTGCTGCGCCCCCCCTCCCCCGCCGCCGCCTCTGCCGCGCTTGGCTCGGCGCCGCTTACGAGAGCCCAGAAAGCACCCAAATCCCCCCCAAAACCGGCCTCGGAGCCCAAAAATTCCCCCCCCAATTGCCCCAGAGTCCCCGCAAATCCCCCCGGACACCTCCGCCCCGGCCCGGCCGCTCCCGCCACCGCTGCCCCCGCCGCCGCCGCCGCCTGTGCCGCGCTCGGTTCGGCCGCGCTCGATGGGAGTCCAGAAACGGCCCCGATTCACCCCAAAACCGACCTGGCGGCCCCCCGATCCCCCCAGGAGCCCCAAAATCCCCCGATTCCCCCCAAACCCCCCCCCCCCCCGGACACCCCCAACCTGAGCCGGGCCGATCCCGCCGCCACCATGGCCGCGCCCGGAAGCCCTGAGCATTTTGGCGGGAAATTCCCGGAACTCCGGCCCGAAAAGTCGGGGCTTTTGGGCTTCAATCCCCCCCCGTTCTGGGCATGCATTCGGGTGGGGATTTTGGGGGTGAAAACTCGGGAATGTTGGGCTTGAAAATCGCGACTCTAGGGGTTCCAAACCGGGACCTTTGGGTCCTGGAAGGGGAAAAAAATCGGGGAAGATTTGGGGTTCAAACTCGGATCGTTTGGGGTTCAAGCTCGCCATTTCTGGGCTTGAAAACCTGAATCTTTCAGGGATGGATCTCCGGATTTTTGGGGTAAAATCCTGCCTTTGTAGGGCCTGAAAAAGGGGGGGAAATGGGAATTTTGGGTCTTGCAGGGAGAAAATCTCGCAGTGTTTAGGGCTTCAACCGGCATTTTTGGGGTTAAAACTTGGGAATTCCTTTCTGCCTGGCTTTCAGGCTTTCTGTTTTACCTTTTCTTTCCTTGCTGAGCTGCGATGGCCACAAGTTCAGCTCAGCCTCCCTGCGGGACTGTCCAAATGCCTGCAAGTGCCCCGAAAACCCACTCGGGAGCCCCAAATGCCCCCAGGTCATGGCAGCATTCATCTGGGAGCCCCCAGAATGGCCCAGGAAGGAGGGAGGGAGGGAAGGAAGGAGGGAAAAAAGGAAGGAAGGAGGGAGGGAGGGAAGGAAGGAGGGCAAAAAGGAAGGAAGGAAGGAAGGAAGGGAGGGAGGGAGGGAGGGAGGGAGGGAGGGAGGGAGGGAGGAAGGAAGGAAGGAAGGAAGGAAGGAAGGAAGGAAGGAAGGAAGGAAGGAAGGAAGGAAGGAAGGAATTTCCCGCTGCCGGCAGAGCCCAAATCCGGCAGATTTCTGTCGCCGGCAATGAGGCCGCCCGGATCTGGTGTTTGCTGGCAGCGCCAGCGCCCAGATCTGAAAACTTCCTGCTGCCGGCACAGCCCAAGTCCAGCGATCTGCTGGCACAGACAGCCAAAGTTTGGAAATTTGCAGGTTCTGGCACCAGCACCATCCAGCTCTGGTGTTTGCTGGACCACCAGCGCCCAGATGTGGAAACTTCCCGGTGCCTTCACAGCCCAGCTCTAGCAATTTGCTTTTAGCTAGCTCAGGAAGAGAAGTTCCTCTTTCCGTGGAGGAACCGTGACTTTCCTTTTTCTTGGAACTGTTTACACCTGCTCTGGACTGAAAACCCAGACGAACGCCGGCAGCAGCTCACACCCCTGGCCCACCGAGCTCCGGGCCAGAGGGACTCCGGAGAGACCGAGTGAGCCAACTCCAAGCCACAAAAAGGACTTGCTGAATTTGCCATCTCTTCAGCACTGTCCGAGACTTTATTTAATATTATTCATTTTTCATGCTTGTGAATACTTGACTTGTTCAATAAACTGGGGTTTTTTCCCCTTTTCTTAAGGGAAGTCTTTCCCTGAACGAGTAGGGGGAGGGGCTGCTTGAATTCGCTTTCTAGACGGACCCCTTTTGGAGGTTTCCTCCCCAAAATTAGCCCTAAGCCAGCACAAACAGTCACCATGAAAACTTCACCAGCGGCATCGTTTCCTGGTGGCAAATCTTGCGACAGAAGCTCGACCTTGTTCTCCGTGAGAGATTCTTGGGAAGAGCAGACAGGAGAAGATTCCTGGAAAACAGAAACAGCTTTCCAGAAGGGAAATGAAAAGGAAAGAAACAATCCAAGATGTTTTCCCCTATTGATTTCTGCGCTCCCCTTTCCCGTGTTCGGGCAGGCGCAGGGGCCGTCCCGGGGGCGCGTGGGGCTCGGCCGCGGGGCTTGTGGGGCCAGCGGGGAACGGGCGCAGGGACCGACGGCCGAAACATCGGGAACTCGACGGTAAAAATTGGGAAAAACAACTTGGGACCTCCGCAATGGCCCAATTCCCCCCCAGTATTCACCTGCCAGCTCCCAAATCCCTCCCATCTCCCCAAATCCTATCCAGGACCCCCACGACCCCTCACGGACCCCCCCCAAAACCTCACCCGGGAGCCCCAAAACCCCCCAGATCCCCCAAAAAGCCTCAGCTCCCCCCGACACCGCCTCAGGACCCCTCCAGCCTCGGCTACCACACCCTAATCCCCCCCAGGTCCCCCCAAATCGCCCCCCGGACGCTCCCGCTGCTGCGCCCCCCCTCCCCCGCCGCCGCCTCTGCCGCGCTTGGCTCGGCGCCGCTTACGAGAGCCCAGAAAGCACCCAAATCCCCCCCAAAACCGGCCTCGGAGCCCAAAAATTCCCCCCCCAATTGCCCCAGAGTCCCCGCAAATCCCCCCGGACACCTCCGCCCCGGCCCGGCCGCTCCCGCCACCGCTGCCCCCGCCGCCGCCGCCGCCTGTGCCGCGCTCGGTTCGGCCGCGCTCGATGGGAGTCCAGAAACGGCCCCGATTCACCCCAAAACCGACCTGGCGGCCCCCCGATCCCCCCAGGAGCCCCAAAATCCCCCCGATTCCCCCCAAACCCCCCCCCCCCCGGACACCCCCAACCTGAGCCGGGCCGATCCCGCCGCCACCATGGCCGCGCCCGGAAGCCCTGAGCATTTTGGCGGGAAATTCCCGGAACTCCGGCCCGAAAAGTCGGGGCTTTTGGGCTTCAATCCCCCCCCGTTCTGGGCATGCATTCGGGGTGGGGATTTTGGGGGTGAAAACTCGGGAATGTTGGGCTTGAAAATCGCGACTCTAGGGGTTCCAAACCGGGACCTTTGGGTCCTGGAAGGGGAAAAAAATCGGGGAAGATTTGGGGTTCAAACTCGGATCGTTTGGGGTTCAAGCTCGCCATTTCTGGGCTTGAAAACCTGAATCTTTCAGGGATGGATCTCCGGATTTTTGGGGTAAAATCCTGCCTTTGTAGGGCCTGAAAAAGGGGGGGAAATGGGAATTTTGGGTCCTTGCAGGGAGAAAATCTCGCAGTGTTTAGGGCTTCAACCGGCATTTTTGGGGTTAAAACTTGGGAATTCCTTTCTGCCTGGCTTTCAGGCTTTCTGTTTTACCTTTTCTTTCCTTGCTGAGCTGCGATGGCCACAAGTTCAGCTCAGCCTCCCTGCGGGACTGTCCAAATGCCTGCAAGTGCCCCGAAAACCCACTCGGGAGCCCCCAAATGCCCCCAGGTCATGGCAGCATTCATCTGGGAGCCCCAGAATGGCCCAGGAAGGAGGGAGGGAGGGAAGGAAGGAGGGAAAAAAGGAAGGAAGGAGGGAGGGAGGGAAGGAAGGAGGGCAAAAAGGAAGGAAGGAAGGAAGGAAGGGAGGGAGGGAGGGAGGGAGGGAGGGAGGGAGGGAGGGAGGAAGGAAGGAAGGAAGGAAGGAAGGAAGGAAGGAAGGAAGGAAGGAAGGAAGGAAGGAAGGAAGGAAGGAAGGAATTTCCCGCTGCCGGCAGAGCCCAAATCCGGCAGATTTCTGTCGCCGGCAATGAGGCCGCCCGGATCTGGTGTTTGCTGGCAGCGCCAGCGCCCAGATCTGAAAACTTCCTGCTGCCGGCACAGCCCAAGTCCAGCGATCTGCTGGCACAGACAGCCAAAGTTTGGAAATTTGCAGGTTCTGGCACCAGCACCATCCAGCTCTGGTGTTTGCTGGACCACCAGCGCCCAGATGTGGAAACTTCCCGGTGCCTTCACAGCCCAGCTCTAGCAATTTGCTTTTAGCTAGCTCAGGAAGAGAAGTTCCTCTTTCCGTGGAGGAACCGTGACTTTCCTTTTTCTTGGAACTGTTTACACCTGCTCTGGACTGAAAACCCAGACGAACGCCGGCAGCAGCTCACACCCCTGGCCCACCGAGCTCCGGGCCAGAGGGACTCCGGAGAGACCGAGTGAGCCAACTCCAAGCCACAAAAAGGACTTGCTGAATTTGCCATCTCTTCAGCACTGTCCGAGACTTTATTTAATATTATTCATTTTCATGCTTGTGAATACTTGACTTGTTCAATAAACTGGGGTTTTTTCCCCTTTTCTTAAGGGAAGTCTTTCCTGAACGAGTAGGGGGAGGGGCTGCTTGAATTCGCTTTCTAGACGGACCCCTTTTGGAGGTTTCCTCCCCAAAATTAGCCCTAAGCCAGCACAAACAGTCACCATGAAAACTTCACCAGCGGCATCGTTTCCTGGTGGCAAATCTTGCGACAGAAGCTCGACCTTGTTCTCCGTGAGAGATTCTTGGAAGAGCAGACAGGAGAAGATTCCTGGAAAACAGAAACAGCTTTCCAGAAGGGAAATGAAAAGGAAAGAAACAATCCAAGATGTTTTCCCCTATTGATTTCTGCGCTCCCCTTTCCCGTGTTCGGGCAGGCGCAGGGGCCGTCCCGGGGGCGCGTGGGGCTCGGCGCGGGGCTTGTGGGGCCAGCGGGGAACGGGCGCAGGGACCGACGGCCGAAACATCGGGAACTCGACGGTAAAAATTGGGAAAAACAACTTGGGACCTCCGCAATGGCCCAATTCCCCCCCCAGTATTCACCTGCCAGCTCCCAAATCCCTCCCATCTCCCCAAATCCTATCCAGGACCCCCACGACCCCTCACGGACCCCCCCCAAAACCTCACCCGGGAGCCCCAAAACCCCCCCAGATCCCCCCAAAAAGCCTCAGCTCCCCCCGACACCGCCTCAGGACCCCTCCAGCCTCGGCTACCACACCCTAATCCCCCCCAGGTCCCCCCAAATCGCCCCCCGGACGCTCCCGCTGCTGCGCCCCCCCTCCCCCGCCGCCGCCTCTGCCGCGCTTGGCTCGGCGCCGCTTACGAGAGCCCAGAAAGCACCCAAATCCCCCCCAAAACCGGCCTCGGAGCCCAAAATTCCCCCCCCAATTGCCCCAGAGTCCCCGCAAATCCCCCCCGGACACCTCCGCCCCGGCCCGGCCGCTCCCGCCACCGCTGCCCCCGCCGCCGCCGCCGCCTGTGCCGCGCTCGGTTCGGCCGCGCTCGATGGGAGTCCAGAAACGGCCCCGATTCACCCCAAAACCGACCTGGCGGCCCCCCGATCCCCCCAGGAGCCCCAAAATCCCCCCGATTCCCCCAAACCCCCCCCCCCCCGGACACCCCCAACCTGAGCCGGGCCGATCCCGCCGCCACCATGGCCGCGCCCGGAAGCCCTGAGCATTTTGGCGGGAAATTCCCGGAACTCCGGCCCGAAAAGTCGGGGCTTTTGGGCTTCAATCCCCCCCCGTTCTGGGCATGCATTCGGGTGGGATTTTGGGGGTGAAAACTCGGGAATGTTGGGCTTGAAAATCGCGACTCTAGGGGTTCCAAACCGGGACCTTTGGGTCCTGGAAGGGGAAAAAAATCGGGGAAGATTTGGGGTTCAAACTCGGATCGTTTGGGGTTCAAGCTCGCCATTTCTGGGCTTGAAAACCTGAATCTTTCAGGGATGGATCTCCGGATTTTTGGGGTAAAATCCTGCCTTTGTAGGGCCTGAAAAAGGGGGGGAAATGGGAATTTTGGGTCCTTGCAGGGAGAAAATCTCGCAGTGTTTAGGGCTTCAACCGGCATTTTTGGGGTTAAAACTTGGGAATTCCTTTCTGCCTGGCTTTCGGGCTTTCTGTTTTACCTTTTCTTTCCTTGCTGAGCTGCGATGGCCACAAGTTCAGCTCAGCCTCCCTGCGGACTGTCCAAATGCCTGCAAGTGCCCCGAAAACCCACTCGGGAGCCCCCAAATGCCCCCAGGTCATGGCAGCATTCATCTGGGAGCCCCCAGAATGGCCCAGGAAGGAGGGAGGGAGGGAAGGAAGGAGGGAAAAAAGGAAGGAAGGAGGGAGGGAGGGAAGGAAGGAGGGCAAAAAGGAAGGAAGGAAGGAAGGAAGGGAGGGAGGGAGGGAGGGAGGGAGGGAGGGAGGGAGGGAGGAAGGAAGGAAGGAAGGAAGGAAGGAAGGAAGGAAGGAAGGAAGGAAGGAAGGAAGGAAGGAAGGAAGGAAGGAAGGAATTTCCCGCTGCCGGCAGAGCCCAAATCCGGCAGATTTCTGTCGCCGGCAATGAGGCCGCCCGGATCTGGTGTTTGCTGGCAGCGCCAGCGCCCAGATCTGAAAACTTCCTGGTGCCGGCACAGCCCAAGTCCAGCGATCTGCTGGCACAGACAGCCAAAGTTTGGAAATTTGCAGGTTCTGGCACCAGCACCATCCAGCTCTGGTGTTTGCTGGACCACCAGCGCCCAGATGTGGAAACTTCCCGGTGCCTTCACAGCCCAGCTCTAGCAATTTGCTTTTAGCTAGCTCAGGAAGAGAAGTTCCTCTTTCCGTGGAGGAACCGTGACTTTCCTTTTTCTTGGAACTGTTTACACCTGCTCTGGACTGAAAACCCAGACGAACGCCGGCAGCAGCTCACACCCCTGGCCCACCGAGCTCCGGGCCAGAGGGACTCCGGAGAGACCGAGTGAGCCAACTCCAAGCCACAAAAAGGACTTGCTGAATTTGCCATCTCTTCAGCACTGTCCGAGACTTTATTTAATATTATTCATTTTTCATGCTTGTGAATACTTGACTTGTTCAATAAACTGGGGTTTTTTCCCCTTTTCTTAAGGGAAGTCTTTCCCTGAACGAGTAGGGGGAGGGGCTGCTTGAATTCGCTTTCTAGACGGACCCCTTTTGGAGGTTTCCTCCCCAAAATTAGCCCTAAGCCAGCACAAACAGTCACCATGAAAACTTCACCAGCGGCATCGTTTCCTGGTGGCAAATCTTGCGACAGAAGCTCGACCTTGTTCTCCGTGAGAGATTCTTGGGAAGAGCAGACAGGAGAAGATTCCTGGAAAACAGAAACAGCTTTCCAGAAGGGAAATGAAAAGGAAAGAAACAATCCAAGATGTTTTCCCCTATTGATTTCTGCGCTCCCCTTTCCCGTGTTCGGGCAGGCGCAGGGGCCGTCCCGGGGCGCGTGGGGCTCGGCCGCGGGGCTTGTGGGGCCAGCGGGGAACGGGCGCAGGGACCGACGGCCGAAACATCGGGAACTCGACGGTAAAAATTGGGAAAAACAACTTGGACCTCCGCAATGGCCCAATTCCCCCCCCAGTATTCACCTGCCAGCTCCCAAATCCCTCCCATCTCCCCAAATCCTATCCAGGACCCCCACGACCCCTCACGGACCCCCCCAAAACCTCACCGGGAGCCCCAAAACCCCCCCAGATCCCCCCAAAAAGCCTCAGCTCCCCCAGACACCGCCTCAGGACCCCTCCAGCCTCGGCTACCACACCCTAATCCCCCCCAGGTCCCCCCAAATCGCCCCCCGGACGCTCCCGCTGCTGCGCCCCCCCTCCCCCGCCGCCGCCTCTGCCGCGCTTGGCTCGGCGCCGCTTACGAGAGCCCAGAAAGCACCCAAATCCCCCCCAAAACCGGCCTCGGAGCCCAAAAATTCCCCCCCAATTGCCCCAGAGTCCCCGCAAATCCCCCCCGGACACCTCCGCCCCGGCCCGGCCGCTCCCGCCACCGCTGCCCCCGCCGCCGCCGCCGCCTGTGCCGCGCTCGGTTCGGCCGCGCTCGATGGGAGTCCAGAAACGGCCCCGATTCACCCCAAAACCGACCTGGCGGCCCCCCGATCCCCCAGGAGCCCCAAAATCCCCCCGATTCCCCCCAAACCCCCCCCCCCCCCGGACACCCCCAACCTGAGCCGGGCCGATCCCGCCGCCACCATGGCCGCGCCCGGAAGCCCTGAGCATTTTGGCGGGAAATTCCCGGAACTCCGGCCCGAAAAGTCGGGGCTTTTGGGCTTCAATCCCCCCCGTTCTGGGCATGCATTCGGGTGGGGATTTGGGGGTGAAAACTCGGGAATGTTGGGCTTGAAAATCGCGACTCTAGGGGTTCCAAACCGGGACCTTTGGGTCCTGGAAGGGGAAAAAAATCGGGGAAGATTTGGGGTTCAAACTCGGATCGTTTGGGGTTCAAGCTCGCCATTTCTGGGCTTGAAAACCTGAATCTTTCAGGGATGGATCTCCGGATTTTTGGGTAAAATCCTGCCTTTGTAGGGCCTGAAAAAGGGGGGAAAATGGGAATTTTGGGTCCTTGCAGGGAGAAAATCTCGCAGTGTTTAGGGCTTCAACCGGCATTTTTGGGGTTAAAACTTGGGAATTCCTTTCTGCTGGCTTTCAGGCTTTCTGTTTTACCTTTTCTTTCCTTGCTGAGCTGCGATGGCCACAAGTTCAGCTCAGCCTCCCTGCGGGACTGTCCAAATGCCTGCAAGTGCCCCGAAAACCCACTCGGAGCCCCCAAATGCCCCCAGGTCATGGCAGCATTCATCTGGGAGCCCCAGAATGGCCCAGGAAGGAGGGAGGGAGGGAAGGAAGGAGGGAAAAAGGAAGGAAGGAGGGAGGGAGGGAAGGAAGGAGGGCAAAAAGGAAGGAAGGAAGGAAGGAAGGGAGGGAGGGAGGGAGGGAGGGAGGGAGGGAGGGAGGGAGGAAGGAAGGAAGGAAGGAAGGAAGGAAGGAAGGAAGGAAGGAAGGAAGGAAGGAAGGAAGGAAGGAAGGAAGGAAGGAAGGAAGGAAGGAAGGAATTTCCCGCTGCCGGCAGAGCCCAAATCCGGCAGATTTCTGTCGCCGGCAATGAGGCCGCCCGGATCTGGTGTTTGCTGGCAGCGCCAGCGCCCAGATCTGAAAACTTCCTGCTGCCGGCACAGCCCAAGTCCAGCGATCTGCTGGCACAGACAGCCAAAGTTTGGAAATTTGCAGGTTCTGGCACCAGCACCATCCAGCTCTGGTGTTTGCTGGACCACCAGCGCCCAGATGTGGAAACTTCCCGGTGCCTTCACAGCCCAGCTCTAGCAATTTGCTTTTAGCTAGCTCAGGAAGAGAAGTTCCTCTTTCCGTGGAGGAACCGTGACTTTCCTTTTTCTTGGAACTGTTTACACCTGCTCTGGACTGAAAACCCAGACGAACGCCGGCAGCAGCTCACACCCCTGGCCCACCGAGCTCCGGGCCAGAGGGACTCCGGAGAGACCGAGTGAGCCAACTCCAAGCCACAAAAAGGACTTGCTGAATTTGCCATCTCTTCAGCACTGTCCGAGACTTTATTTAATATTATTCATTTTTCATGCTTGTGAATACTTGACTTGTTCAAGAAACTGGGGTTTTTTCCCCTTTTCTTAAGGGAAGTCTTTCCCTGAACGAGTAGGGGGAGGGGCTGCTTGAATTCGCTTTCTAGACGGACCCCTTTTGGAGGTTTCCTCCCCAAAATTAGCCCTAAGCCAGCACAAACAGTCACCATGAAAACTTCACCAGCGGCATCGTTTCCTGGTGGCAAATCTTGCGACAGAAGCTCGACCTTGTTCTCCGTGAGAGATTCTTGGGAAGAGCAGACAGGAGAAGATTCCTGGAAAACAGAAACAGCTTTCCAGAAGGGAAATGAAAAGGAAAGAAACAATCCAAGATGTTTTCCCTATTGATTTCTGCGCTCCCCTTTCCCGTGTTCGGGCAGGCGCAGGGGCCGTCCCGGGGGCGCGTGGGGCTCGGCCGCGGGGCTTGTGGGGCCAGCGGGGAACGGGCGCAGGGACCGACGGCCGAAACATCGGGAACTCGACGGTAAAATTGGGAAAAACAACTTGGGACCTCCGCAATGGCCCAATTCCCCCCCCAGTATTCACCTGCCAGCTCCCAAATCCCTCCCATCTCCCCAAATCCTATCCAGGACCCCCACGACCCCTCACGGACCCCCCCAAAACCTCACCCGGGAGCCCCAAAACCCCCCAGATCCCCCCAAAAAGCCTCAGCTCCCCCCGACACCGCCTCAGGACCCCTCCAGCCTCGGCTACCACACCCTAATCCCCCCAGGTCCCCCCAAATCGCCCCCCGGACGCTCCCGCTGCTGCGCCCCCCCTCCCCCGCCGCCGCCTCTGCCGCGCTTGGCTCGGCGCCGCTTACGAGAGCCCAGAAAGCACCCAAATCCCCCCCAAAACCGGCCTCGGAGCCCAAAAATTCCCCCCCCAATTGCCCCAGAGTCCCCGCAAATCCCCCCCGGACACCTCCGCCCGGCCCGGCCGCTCCCGCCACCGCTGCCCCCGCCGCCGCCGCCGCCTGTGCCGCGCTCGGTTCGGCCGCGCTCGATGGGAGTCCAGAAACGGCCCCGATTCACCCCAAAACCGACCTGGCGGCCCCCCGATCCCCCCAGGAGCCCCAAAATCCCCCGATTCCCCCAAACCCCCCCCCCCCCCCCGGACACCCCCAACCTGAGCCGGGCCGATCCCGCCGCCACCATGGCCGCGCCCGGAAGCCCTGAGCATTTTGGCGGGAAATTCCCGGAACTCCGGCCCGAAAAGTCGGGGCTTTTGGGCTTCAATCCCCCCCGTTCTGGGCATGCATTCGGGTGGGGATTTTGGGGGTGAAAACTCGGGAATGTTGGGCTTGAAAATCGCGACTCTAGGGGTTCAAACCGGGACCTTTGGGTCCTGGAAGGGGAAAAAAATCGGGGAAGATTTGGGGTTCAAACTCGGATCGTTTGGGGTTCAAGCTCGCCATTTCTGGGCTTGAAAACCTGAATCTTTCAGGGATGGATCTCCGGATTTTTGGGGTAAAATCCTGCCTTTGTAGGGCCTGAAAAAGGGGGGGAAATGGGAATTTTGGGTCCTTGCAGGGAGAAAATCTCGCAGTGTTTAGGGCTTCAACCGGCATTTTTGGGGTTAAAACTTGGGAATTCCTTTCTGCCTGGCTTTCGGGCTTTCTGTTTTACCTTTTCTTTCCTTGCTGAGCTGCGATGGCCACAAGTTCAGCTCAGCCTCCCTGCGGGACTGTCCAAATGCCTGCAAGTGCCCCGAAAACCCACTCGGGAGCCCCCAAATGCCCCCAGGTCATGGCAGCATTCATCTGGAGCCCCCAGAATGGCCCAGGAAGGAGGGAGGGAGGGAAGGAAGGAGGGAAAAAAGGAAGGAAGGAGGAGGGAGGGAAGGAAGGAGGGCAAAAAGGAAGGAAGGAAGGAAGGGAGGGAGGGAGGGAGGGAGGGAGGAAGGAAGGAAGGAAGGAAGGAAGGAAGGAAGGAAGGAAGGAGGAAGGAAGGAAGGAAGGAAGGAAGGAAGGAAGGAAGGAAGGAAGGAAGGAAGAAAGGAAGGAAGGAAGGAAGGAAGGAAGGAAGGAAGGAAGGAAGGAAGAAGGAATTTCCCGCTGCCGGCAGAGCCCAAATCCCGCAGATTTCTGTCGCCGGCAATGAGGCCCGCCCGGATCTGGTGTTTGCTGGCAGCGCCAGCGCCCAGATCTGAAAACTTCCTGCTGCCGGCACAGCCCAAGTCCAGCGATCTGCTGGCACAGACAGCCAAAGTTTGGAAATTTGCAGGTTCTGGCACCAGCACCATCCAGCTCTGGTGTTTGCTGGACCACCAGCGCCCAGATGTGGAAACTTCCCGGTGCCTTCACAGCCAGCTCTAGCAATTTGCTTTTAGCTAGCTCAGGAAGAGAAGTTCCTCTTTCCGTGGAGGAACCGTGACTTTCCTTTTTCTTGGAACTGTTTACACCTGCTCTGGACTGAAAACCAGACGAACGCCGGCAGCAGCTCACACCCCTGGCCCACCGAGCTCCGGGCCAGAGGGACTCCGGAGAGACCGAGTGAGCCAACTCCAAGCCACAAAAGGACTTGCTGAATTTGCCATCTCTTCAGCACTGTCCGAGACTTTATTTAATATTATTCATTTTTCATGCTTGTGAATACTTGACTTGTTCAATAAACTGGGGTTTTTTCCCCTTTTCTTAAGGGAAGTCTTTCCCTGAACGAGTAGGGGGAGGGGCTGCTTGAATTCGCTTTCTAGACGGACCCTTTTGGAGGTTTCCTCCCAAAATTAGCCCTAAGCCAGCACAAACAGTCACCATGAAAACTTCACCAGCGGCATCGTTTCCTGGTGGCAAATCTTGCGACAGAAGCTCGACCTTGTTCTCCGTGAGAGATTCTTGGGAAGAGCAGACAGGAGAAGATTCCTGGAAAACAGAAACAGCTTTCCAGAAGGGAAATGAAAAGGAAAGAAACAATCCAAGATGTTTTCCCCTATTGATTTCTGCGCTCCCCTTTCCCGTGTTCGGGCAGGCGCAGGGGCCGTCCCGGGGGCGCGTGGGGCTCGGCCGCGGGGCTTGTGGGCCAGCGGGGAACGGGCGCAGGGACCGACGGCCGAAACATCGGGAACTCGACGGTAAAAATTGGGAAAAACAACTTGGACCTCCGCAATGGCCCAATTCCCCCCCCAGTATTCACCTGCCAGCTCCCAAATCCCTCCCATCTCCCCAAATCCTATCCAGGACCCCCACGACCCCTCACGGACCCCCCCAAAACCTCACCCGGGAGCCCCAAAACCCCCCAGATCCCCCAAAAAGCCTCAGCTCCCCCAGACACCGCCTCAGGACCCCTCCAGCCTCGGCTACCACACCCTAATCCCCCCAGGTCCCCCAAATCGCCCCCCGGACGCTCCCG